>NC_028454.1:43963188-44043404 GCF_000263155.2 Setaria italica | reverse complement strand
TATGTGCTAATCATACATTAATTAGGTTTAATAGATTCGTCTCGCGAATTAGCCTCCATCTGTGCAATTGGTTTTATAATTAGCTCATATTTAGTCCTCCTAATTAGTATCTAAACATTCGATGTGATAGGGACTAAACTTTAGTTCGTGGAACCAAACACCCCCTAATTCTAATGGTGACAAGTTCCTCGCCTCAGTAGCCTTGTGAGGCTTGCAGGGTTGCTTAGATTGCACACACACTTGACATTCATATCTTTTGCCAACAAAGGAGCCAAACTTAGAAACAACACACTTGTTTGATTCGAACAACAACTTAAAATCATACTTACAAAGAAGGGATCCGCTAACAAAATTTTTATTTATTGAGGAGACATGATGCACGTTCTTTAGCCGCACAGTCTTTCCCGAAGTAAACTTTAGATTGACCGTACCAACACTGCGAACAGCAGCACCTGAGTCGTTCCCCATCAACACGGATCTAATCCCTGTGACCTGGTAAGAGGAAAACAAAGAAATATCGGCACATACATGTATATTAGCTCCGGTGTCAATCCACCAATTTGGTAAATGATAAATTGAAAGAACAAAAGCATGATTACCATACCCTGATGTTCCCTTCTCAGCATCGCTAATAACAACATTAGCAGACTTCTTCTGCCCGTGTTGCTGTTTGTCCTTGCGGTCCTTGCAGTCCTTAGCCCAATGGTAAAAAACACCGCACATAAGCACTTTCCCTTGTTGTTCTTCTTTTTGTTAAAGTTGGTAGTCTGAGTAGTCTTGTGTTGAAACTTAGCTTTCGCTTTGCCCTTATTTTTTGTGGGATTGGAAGTTCCTTTTCTACACCATATGAGCGCTAGAACCTCCCTCATTGCCACGCACACGTGAATCCTTTGCTCTCGCCTTTCCTCAACATCAAGAGTGCCGATCAGACCGGCTACAGTGAACTCATGTCTCTTGTGTTTCAGAGTAGTAGCAAAGTTCCTCCAAGAAGGAGGCAATTTAGCAATGATACCACCAGCCATAAATTTATCCGACAGCTCACACATGACATTCACAAGATCCTTCGCAAGAGCCTGTAACTCATGAGCATGTTCAACTACAGAACGGTCATCGACCATCTTGTAGTCATAGAACTGCTCTATGATGTACAACTCGCTCCCTGCATCGGATACCCCGAAATTTGCCTGGGTGCATCCCACACTGCCTTGCTAGAGGGAAGCTACATGTATGAATCGATCAAGTTCTCAACAAGAACACTGATCACAGCCCCTTTGAACAAATTGTCAGCAGACATATATACAATAAATCCTCAACGGAGGTGTGCGGTCCCACAGGACGCTCATGGGTAATTAACCACACGTTCGTAGCCATGAGCCATAACTCAAGTCTGCCAACCCATCTCTTATAATTCGTTCCATCAAATACATTCGGTTTCAATTACGTAGCAAAGCCAACTACCGAAAAAGCCCTATCAAATTTTTGGATTGTTGAAATTAGAGAAAGTTTGCAGTTCAGTTTAATCCGAATTAAAACATAAATCATAACATTAAAGATAGCATACACAGGAACATGATCTAAGATAGCATACACAGGAACATGATCTATTATATTTGCAGTGAACATAAAGCATGCAACAGATACTTTGAAACGAAAGACTGGTTCATAAGAAAGTACTCTGAGATGGGGCCAGTTCCGGAGGAACCAGATGCGCCATTACCCAACATTGCTAGTTGAGCTTGTTCAGTGTAGTCGATCGAGAGTTGACGCAGTGCAAAAGTTCGCCGTGCAGTTGCGCCTTCAGGAAGTAGACGTACACAGCAAGCAGTCGCGCAAATGCGCTCCCCAAAAACTTGATCGCCCTCCTACTCCTCAGGTGCAGAGTCCCAAACAAGGATGCAACTTTGTGCACGTAGACAGCCGGAACGGATATGACAAGAGCGCAACGCAAGAGTGGAAGATAGCAAGCTCTGGTGGAGTTGTTTGACGCACGCAAAAGAATGAGAGGTAGCACCTCTCTTATACAAAGACTCTTGGATGCCCAGGTTAATGTAGCAATCAAACGATCAATTTCTGGTGGTAACTGATAGGTATAGCTACCAGCTATTCAATCGTCTGTTAACAAAATCTGAACAAGCCCAGCCCACACATCCTGTCCATCATCTGTTAACAAAACCTGACCAAGCCCAGCCCACACATCCCGTCCGATCACGGCGCGGGGCGGCGAGCACGTCCTGCTATCCCTCCCTCAACTTCTCAACAGATGCAGCATAGCTCCACCTTATAAATTGATTGGTTAGAGACCCTCTCAACTTCCAAGTGTAACTACCACCACTAATGAGCCTTGGGATTTATTTGATCAATTAAATAATGGGCCAACAACCTAATTATTCTAACAGTACAAATCCCGGGTCTGGTAATATGGTATACTACACAAGAACTTTCCTCCTAGATTTCCAAGTCAGCATAAACCTCAAAGCTTGGAGGCACCCATGGACACGGCCTGCTGTACAAGCTCGCGCCGCAAGATCTTCCCGGCAGGCGATTTTGGTATTGCAGAGACAAAGGCCACTCGGCGGACTTTCTTGTACGGTGCGACCTGCCATAAAAGGAAAAAAATCAGGCCGGAGTTAGCCTGAAGTGCTAAGGCATTATCAAGTTATTCCAGCAAAAGGTTGTTAGAATATCATGCATAAAGAAAGGATCAGTGGCGGCATGATCCCTTGCTGGAATGGCCGCTGGAAAGTTAGGTTGCTTTCCATAGATACATGCAAACAGTATGCTATAGTAGTACATGACGTTTCAGTGTTGCCTTTTGCATCAGGGCAAAGAATGTTATGCTTAACAGCAGACAAGCACAAAACCAGTGTGAACTAACAATACTAAAATAGCAAGAATTTCTACTCAACTTGGCAACTTGCACAATTTGTTTAGGAAAAAGGTTGAACGAAGTTGACTATGACAGGACACCTGTAGTTCAATATGAAACTATATGGAGCAGAACTAATCAAAAGGAGAAGCATACTTGTTTAGCCACGTAATCCATGACTTGTTGCTCGGTGAGGTTTGAGCCTGGTTTCCTCACTATGAAAGCCATTGGTAATTGCCCGACATCTTCATCTGGATATCTGCATAGTGCATACAGAAGGAACATCTCACATATTGTCCCATGATGAAGGAATCTTACAGCAGCATTAGTTCGAATCTATAGTCGTATAGAATTTCACAGGTTTACTGCCAGGTACTTACGGGATAACTGCAGCATCCATGATATCAGAATGAGAATTCAGGATATGCTCCAGTTCAGCTGGAGGCACCTGAAGCAAGATTTATATCAGTACCACGCAAACACAAACAAAAATTTGTCAGATAAAATCCTTCAATGGTAATTTTATCGCAGTTTTTGTACTAGCTGTGATAGTCTGCATCACCTGATATCCCTTGTATTTTATCAACTCCTTTAATCGATCAACAATGTAGAGGAAACCATCTTCATTGAAGTAGCATAGATCACCAGTTTTCAACCAGCCTTCTGAATCCATTGTTGCTGCAGTTGCCTCGTCATCACCCACATAACCTGGAAAAAATCATCATATGACTCATGTAGTAGCCCAAAAATGAACAATTTCCAATATTCAAAGGAAATATATAAAACAAAAAAAGTTCCCTGGGAACGTATTGCCTTAAAAAAAATAAAAACATGACAAAAAACTTATGATCTATGATCTGTGTCCTGCTACTAGCAAACCTTGAAATAATCTGATGAAGTCGGTTCATTGGCGTCCCAGACCAGCTCACATTCTAAACAGTTGCTACGCCAAGCATGAAAGCGAAAGAAGTGCTGTTTTTCAGACATAAAACACCATGTTGTCCACATGGCTCGCTGATAATATACAATTTCAACGGACACTGAATGCTTATCAGTGCCAGGATGGCATTAGTACTATTCATTAGAAATAAAGTAGCAGAACAGGCAGCCATGCATTGCCAGTGATGCAGATCTGTAGCTATAAAGGTACTGCACTGACCAACTGTATTTGGATTTGGATGGACAAATGTTTAAGCAAAATGACAAAGAAAGGCCCCCATGAAACACATGGCACGCAAACCATGCAGCTTGCAAATTAGGGGGTGTTAGGATACGAGGTGCTAAACTTTAACAGTGTCACATCGGATGTTCGGATGCTAATTAGGAGAACTAAACATGAGCTAATTATAAAACTAATTGCAAAACCCTGTGCTAATTCACGAGACGAATCTATTAAGCCTAATTAATCCATCATTAGCACATGGTTACTGTAACACCACATTGTCAAATCATGGACTAATTAGCGCGAATTACACTCCATCTGTGCAATTAGTTTTGTAATTAGCCTATATTTGATACTCCTAATTAGCATCCAAATATTCAATATGATGGGTGTAAACTTTTAACACCCTAGAGCCAAACAGGCCCTTAGAAGAGCTTGGTCTAATGACAGGAATGCATGGCTTCAGACACGGCAATCAACAGCCCATGACTCGGACAAAACAAAACTGTACAATCCAACCGTGTGATTATATTACCGATGAAAGTCCTAGGGAATGGATAATCATCGGAAGAACTTCGCGTGCAAAAGTTAATCCATCCGATCATAGACTAATTAGGCTTAATAGATTCGTCGCGTGAATTAGATTCGTCTCGCAAATTAGACTCCATCTGTGCAATTAGTTTTGTAATTAGACTATGTTTAATACTTCTAATTAGTATCAAACATCTCATATGGTCCGATATGGTGACAGGTGCTAAAGTTTAGCGGGTATCAAACACCCCCTAAGGTTTAGTCTACTTGCCTTTCATAATGACTGGTCCACGGACCCAAAGCTCCCCGCGCTGCCCCGGCCCGAGCGCCTCGCCGGTGGTGGGGTCGACGATCTTAGCCTCCATGTGCGATGACAGCTTTCCAACCGAACCGTAGGCCTTGGACTCCTCCGGACCAACCGTGGCAGCCACCGATCCAGACGATTCCGTCAGACCATAGCCCTGGAATCAGAAACATAGATTCAGAATGGAATCTGGCGTGCGCACAACGTCACAAGAGAGCCTTGGTGTTAACTGATTATCTGCAGGGTGCGTGGAACCTGAACAAGTTCTATGTCGGGGAAGATGGCGGCGAAGCGCTCAGCGACCTCGCGGCCGAGCGGCGCGCCGCCGATGCCGATGACGAGGAGGGAGGAGAGGTCGCGGCGGCGCGCCTCCTCGGACTTGATCATGGCCACCAGCACCGGGGGCGCCGCGGGCAGCAGCGTGACGCGGTACCGCTCGACGGCGCGCAGCGCGGCGCCGAAGTCGAAGCGCTCCATGAGGATGGCGGTCTCCCCCATGGCCACGGACCTGAGCAGCATCATGAACCCGAACACGTGGAAGAGAGGGAGGGGGAGCAGCGTCACCGTGGGTGGGGGCGGCTCCTCGCCGGCCTCGGCAGCCTCCTTCTCGACCTTCTCCCGGTTCGCCCTGTGCGTGCAGATCAGCGCGATGAGGTTGCGGTGCGAGACCGCGACGGCCTTCACCCGCCCCGTGGTGCCCGACGAGTACAGCACGGCCGCCGTGTCGGACTGCTTCACCGCCACCGGCGGCGGCGGCGACGCGCCTCCGGCGGACGACAGCCTCTTGTACTCGTCCGACCCGATGACGACGCACCGGAGGCCCCTCGGCAGCTTAGCGGCCACCTCGGGGGCCGCGAACGCGACGACCGGCCTGGCGAGCGCGACCATGTGCGCGAACTCCTCGGCGGTGGACGCCGGGTTCGCGGGCGAGACGGCGGCGCCGACGGACATGAGCGCGAGGTCCAGCACGGGGACGTCGAGGCGGGACGGAGCGACGACGAGCGCGATGTCCCCGGGGCGGACGCCGAGGGCGGACCAGAGCCCCCCCGCGAGGGAGCGGACGGCGGCGAGGAAGGAGGGGTAGGAGACGGCAATGCCGGTGGCGGCGTCGACGAGCGCGGGGCGGTCGGGTAGCGGCGAGCGGAGGGTGGAGAAGGCGTAGGCGGTGGCGGTGGCCGGGAGGGAGTCCGGCGGGAGCGTGGAGGACGGGCGCAGGCTGTGGAAGGTCCGCGTCGCGGCGCAGAAGCCGCTGCGCGGGTCGATCCCGCCGGGCGGGGGCTGCTCGGCCATCGCGGAGAGAGAAACGCTCCGGATCGGGTAGCCTGGGTTTGGGGGGAGGGGAATCGCAAGCCGGGTAAAGAAGAGAGGGAGTTGTGTGGGCTGGACGGACGGAGAGAGGTAGGACTTAGGCAACGTGGCCGAGTACAGTCCTGGCCCGGATGTTTCATGCTTGGCGCACAGCACAGGTCGCAGTAGATGCGGTGGGCCCGGCCTGGCCGCCTAAATCTAGTAGTTGCCCGGGTTATGGGCGGGCTAGTCATCTTGATCCGCCCGTTAGCCCATCTGGGCTTTTGCCTATTTTTTAAATGTTTTTTCAATCAACAAAGAAAATAGTAAAAATATATCGGCCACTGCAGCTACAGACTTCAAATGCCATGCAGGAATTATAGAGCCTTCCAAGTTCTAATCCAGTACAGCCTTTCGTCTACCCAAGGGAGGATTGATTTCTAGAACACGTGGTTGAACGTGAGGATACGGCATCTGTAGCCGTACGTAGGCACGGTTAGTTGAAGCTGATGGCGCAGTAATGACTTGTTCTAAATCACCCGTCATAAACAAAAACACGTATGCGTTTACTAAAAGTCTAAGTAAATTAAGATAATTCTGAACGACCCTGACACATAAAGCAGTGAGATTGTTTCATGGAGCACCGAGCACTCCGCTTTCTGGATGGGGTCAACTTTCACATCTCTATCGCTGTCGGTGTCTGCATGAAATGCGTTTGCGTTTTGTAATAGAATAAACGATGAAGAGAGGGAAAAAAAAACTGTGCATGCGTTTGGTTCGGCGGCTGTAGATAAGTCAAAATACTTGTAGATCGATCAGCATGCACTGACAACACCTACACTCGTGGTCTTGAAACACGCCGTCTGCAAGATTGCAGCCATGCCACCGTCCACGTGAATACGCTAAAAATACAGGTCCCTTTAGTACGGCTTAGCGTTGCTGTAGCTGGGAAGAAAGATGATGAAGCCGGTAAAGCCCAAATCCCCGGGCTGCGGCCCCATGCAAAAAAATAAATTAATTAAAAAGAGAATCAGAAAAAACTAAAAACTTTGGCCCATGCAGGTCTCGAACCTGCGACCTTCGCGTTATTAGCACGACGCTCTAACCAACTGAGCTAATAGGCCGTTGATACCTTAAAAAGTATGTACTCGATTAAACCTCTGGGTACCACCTCCTCATAAGCATGATCGAGACTTAAATCACAGTACGTAACATCTCATAAGAGCAGTTTTGGACCAATTTAGTTCACCTACAACTATAATTCTTTAACCTGTAGTGATACGAAATCGTTTAGTCAGCACTCTAGGCAAACTTATGGCAGAGTTGCATCCAGCAGCCCCGGTCAGGAACTCATGAGTCAGGACGAATCTCTTCAAATCCTGATGTTCAATCAGTAATCAGAATGTTTCTCTCACCAGCTTCACTCTAGTAATCTGTAATCTAGTCCTTTTCGGTACCAAAATGGCCACTGAACTCCTAGATCGTTGGACTTATTCTTTGTAGAGGAGCTCTCGACTCGCTGGACCAAGCAGCTCCTTCATGTCATAGCAGTACAGCACTGATCCAATGAGGGCGGCAAATGGTATTATCCCACTGCTAGACTTTGAAGAATGAGCAAGTCCAAATTTCAGGACTAATACAGCTGAGGTTGCATGGCAATAAGTAATGGTTGTGGGAGGAAAACTCTCTTGCCAGATTCGGAGATAAGGAAGCTGAATTGTCTATTGTTCCCTTCAACGAATATTTCGACCGCTGAAAGCAGCACATTCGGCAAATCCCCAAGCCGTGCGCTACTTTCCAATACAAAGCCAACTACTGTGTACCAGTATCTGGTGGTTTTGTTGTGAAATTGCAGATGGAGAAGACAGGTGTTTCTCATTGCAGAGATGAACAGTCGTCACAAATGTATGATATACCATCGTAACAGTTATGAATACAGTACCCAAAATCATTAGTCACCACTCTCTAGGAATCTATATCCGAATTACAAGCAGCAGAGGCAGTCAGGAAGTCAAGCACACATTGCTTCAGCTGTTGGAATTCTGTTTCAGAAACAGCTGCTTCAACCAAAAATCTGCATATGTATAGCTCAGAGGCTTCATCGTAGTCCTTCTTCCTCTTCAGTACCAAATGGCCACTGAGCTCCCAGATTGCGGGATTGATTCTCATTTCGAGGAACTCTTGGCTTGCCTTTCCGAGGAGCTGCTTCTCCGCGTAGCACTGGTCGATCGATTAGGAGGGAGATAAATGTCAATACAATGCTAAAGTATGAATTAAGAACATTGTTTCATAATTCAGAACGGAGGTTGCATGGCAATACCTGTGGTAGGAGGAAAACTCTCCTGCCGGATTCAGAGATAAGGACATTGAAAGGTCTGTTGTTCTCTTGCAAGAAGATGCAGACTTTCGAAACCATACATGACAAATCCTCAAGGCTCGCCCCACCTTCGAACACAAAACCACTTACTGGATAACCCACCAGCTGGGCAATGCTCACACCATTGACTAGGGTTGTGAGCTTCTCTGTGGTTGCCTTTTCAACTGGATACTGTACTTTCAGGTAGTATGCCTAATGAACAAAATGTCAGTACAGGACTTGCTGAGAGGTACTGTGAAAAAGGGACAGTTGCCTTAGTGCAATTGACAACTATACGATTCTAAAGACTAACCTGGAAGTGAAGGTGGTTGATAGTTGCAAAGCCACCCAAACTGTTATAACCAACTCTGAAGAAGGGATTCCTTGCCTCCCTAGCAACATACATGGCCATTAAGAAGCTCTCGTGATCAATCCTTTGCGGCAAACAATCCTGGATTTGGGGGGTCAAAAGAACATGGCAGTAACCAATTGGACTCACCTGTGATGTGGAAATGACAAACGATCAATCATGTTTTAATTCTATCAGTAAGGTGTAAGTGAATTTTTGAGAGGGGAACACACTGACATTAATCAAAATGGCACTAGATGAAGATGAAACAGTATCAGGAGCATCATTAAAATACTGGGCAGAGTCTTTATCAGCTTCACAGAATCTGAAGATCACTTCCTCTGGCCTAACTTTTGTGAAATTGAACTTCCCACTATCAAATGGCTGGAGGACTTGGTTCATTCCGAACTCAGTAGGTCGTTTCTTTTGATCACGTCCTTCTATTAATGTTGCCACAAAGTTGTGTTGTCCAGGTAGTACCTATCATCACATGATTGTATAGAATTAGAATAGAAAAAAAAATAAAATCAACAAAAGAAACTTGGGCAGTTAATCAGAGAGAATGGAAAATAAAACCTTAGTTTCACACGAGCTGATGTCATGGTGAAACAATCCCCTTGCCTTGCGATCCTCCCACTGCAACTCAAATCATCATCAAAATGCAAAGTAATGTGCCTCGAGGTTGGGGTGTCAAAACTACAGACCTCTCTGAAAAGTTTGTTCAGAAATGGCGACAAACTTAGACTGTCATTCTCCATACCCAAGGAACAACCCAGGTCAAAACTCTTGACATCCATGGCTAGTTTTGTTTTAACTGAAATCAGCATCAAAACATACAGGCATCAGTCATTCCTCCAGTATATGTGGTTTATTTTAAAATGCTCATATAGTTCATTAATAGCACTATATCCAACATAAGGCTGCACTGTGAACAAACTTAAGCAAATGCCCGACTTTTCATATGCATCAAACGTCCAAAGACAAATAGAGATGTAAAGATAGGTAGTAATGCAGTTCAAGACACTCCATTCGCAGGTTAAATTTGGTTCAGTACCCAGGGACACAAATAATTTCCCATTTTACACCACCAGTTCATCTACAAAATGCTCAATTGGTGATCCATGAGTATTCTAAGACCTCATCCATGAGCCACAAAGGTCACTAAGTTCCATAACCAAAAGCACAGAAAAATCACATAAGCTAAGAGAAATGAAGCCGGCGTACCAACGAAACGCCGCCGCGAGGTTTCGTATTGGCGAGAACGTGATGCCGCGGGAGCAGGAGCAACCAGTGATGGAGCGAGCGGGGCGATAAGAGTATCGACGGTCATGGGAAGAACCCAACTTTTTTTGTGGGGAACGCAGTAAGAAAATGGCGCCTGAGGATTGGATCTCACTCAAAGGAGGCCCTCCCTCAAACCAGCAGCTCGATTCGATGGTTTTGTTGCGAGATTGCGATCGGGGAAGACGGCGAATTCACGCGAATCTCACGTGGAGAAGCAGCGGGAAGAGGAGGGACACTGGGAGGAGGAGCACCAGGACGGCTACGAGGAGAGGGAGGTGTGAACGCACGCTCCGCATGCGTCAAGGGCCGCGGCTCGCCGGCAAACTCCTGAGGGACTGATTCGCAAAAAATTAGATCACGATTAATAGTCGCGATCCAAATTAGGGGGTTTTGAGCAAATAGTTGGATCTTGATTAATAATCGCGATCCAAAATAGGGGGTTTTATGAAAATATTTGGATCGCGATTAATAGTTGCGATCCAAATGAGGGGGCGATTTGCAAAAAATATTGGTCGGGTTTACTGTTGCCGACAGCGCTCCCGACTCGAGGCCGCCGGCGGTCGGCGCTGCGAGAGCGGCGGATGCTTCTGCGGAGGCCGGAGGACGGCCACCGGAGGCAGGGGCCGGTACGCGGTACGGACTTCCCCCAAGGTCGCCAGCAGCGCCGCACAGCCGCGCGCCGCTGTGCCGCTTTCCCTGCACGATTTGCGGCCTGAGTCGCTGCCGCATCCGAGGAGGCAATAGAGGATGGAGATGAAGTGGTCAGCCCCCCAGAGAAGCAACGCCGCGGGAGCAGGAGCATCCAGCGACGGAGTGAGCGGGACGAGAAGAGCAGAAATGGATATGGAAAAGGACCCACCTCTCGTAGCAGAGGAAGCAGGCGGCAATGGCGCCCCGAAGGATTGAATCTCACTCAAGGCAAGCCCCTCCGAACAGCGGTTTTGTTTGGGTTTTGGCCGGAGGTTCCAGCCGGAGAAGACGACGAGCTTACGCGAGGGGAGGACGGAGGAGGATCTGAGGATGTACTGCAACTCTGCAAGCTGGAAGCAGGGGATACGACGGTGCGAAATGGGCCAAGCCGTATACGTATTCGTCCACTGATGGGCCTCTGTGCGAGCCCATCAGGCGAGTTCATGTGGGCCCGCTTCCAGTCAACATAAAGAAACCTCTGTGGACCACGTCCACGGGTGGGTCATCTTGAGACTCTGAACAGTTGGCTCCGCACTGAGATGGGTCCACGCGCGGTCCATCGCGGTGTGTCCCGCGACCGCCGGCCAGGGGGGAGCTCTTCCCGACACCCGGAGTGGGAGCCCGGTGAGGCGGAGACCGGACTCAAAAAGCGGGCGGAGCGGAGCCAAAACCCCAAGCCCCGCAAAACCCCTAAACCCTAGCCCCCTCCTCCTCCGCCCCCGCCCTTCTCCCCGCGGCTTCCAGCGGCTGGGGACGAAGCCGCCGCCATGGCGACCCTCCTCAGGCGCGTCTCGCTGCGGCGCGCCATCGCCGCCGCCTCCTACTCTTCTTCTCACCCTGAGGTTCTCTCCGCTGTATTTAATCGGTTTTATGATTTTGGGCTGGGATGGGTTGGCGAATGGTGGGTTCCCGGTGGAATGATCGATGTGTTTAGTTTAGTGTTTCCAGCGTGCTGATTGGGAGTGGGAACCCTAGTTTGGTCGCGGCGTCGCGGAGTTCGATCATTTGAATGTGAAATCGCGGCCTTTGGGGGCTGATTCCTCCATTGGAATCTCGATTGCCGACTGAGCAAACCCGTTATTTTCCTGTCTGACCTTTTATCTCACTAAATTGATGCACGTTGATCACTTGCTTAATGCTTACTTCTCCCTGCTTTATTGAGCGCCGCCTAAATATCTCGTTTCTGTGGGAAATAACGTTTCCCCATACTGCGTGGTAAGTTTGTTTTTCCAATCATCATACAAAGTCGTAAGCACACTCCATTGCTATTAATATATATGTGTCAGATTAGTAGAGAGGCACCACTGCCTTTCCAGAGGTTACAATCAGTCTCATGCCATGCTAACTGGATGACCAGTGCTAATCCGATTGACTGGCTCATTATTTGTCTATAGTATGAACTGCAACACTGGATGACTAGAATTAAAAAAAGTAATAACATTAGATGCAATGTGATACATGCACTAGAATTAGAAAAGGCTCTTCCTAGTGATTTACTATTTTTCTGTTTCTCTAATACTTGCGCAGAGCTATAAGCAAGGGATCTGTGGCTCCACGTTTCATTGCCGAGAGTTCTCATCTAAAGGTTGTAGTTTAACTCCCATATGCTTTTTTCACATGCTTTTATTATATATAGTGAGCATTGGCATCTGCAGTTCCCCTCGTGCTATCCACGTAGTGTCGCTGTCTTAATCTCCTATTGTTACCTGCACTGTAACTTGATTATACTACTAGATGACTTTTTCCTTTCTTTCTGTTATGCTCCTCTCCTAATACCTACTGGATCACTTACTGATTCTCTTGCCTATGTAGCGAAAAAGAAGTCAAAGTCAAGTGGAACTGACTCTGGTGAGGAGAATATGTCGAAGAAGGACTTGGCTTTACACCAGGCTATCGATCAAATAACATCAGCATTTGGGAAGGGGGCAATAATGTGGCTTGGCCGTTCACAAGGCCATAGAGATGTACCTGTAATATCTACTGGGTCTTTTGCTTTGGATATGGCTCTTGGAACTGGTGGGTTTCCAAAGGTATGCATTTGCATATAAATTATTTAAGCAGATCTTCTTTTCAGTTGATCATTGCATGATTTTATTTTCAAATTGGAAAAATTCAGTTAGTCTAGTTTCTGATGTTCTTCGTTGACTTATTTTATTTTGTAAAAGTTTCGCGCCAATATCTTTTGTAGGGGCGTGTCATAGAGGTTTATGGTCCAGAGGCTTCAGGCAAGACAACTCTTGCTCTACATGTCATTGCAGAAGCACAAAAGAATGGGGGTAAACTCAGAACTTTCTACCCCTCTATAGTATGATTTCCTTGACCTAGCAACTTGCTACTTAGGATAGAGAAAAAAGAGGAAAGTACCTTGATAACTAGGATAACCAAAACTATGAAGTTTAAGATTTTATTTATAGCATGCACATGATGTTGTTAATTTAATGCTCAGCTGCTTTTTTATAGCATTCACCACTAAGGGGTGCACTATCCTATGGAAACTGGGTCCTCCCTCCCTCCCTCTCCCTGACCTAGGAGGGGAGACCACACCAACCTTGACAATTTTTAAGGCAGTTCCTCCAATGCATGATGATTCGTAATTCTTTAAGTATTCTATTTTAACACAAGTCATGAACATAGGTTGCTTTTCAGTTTCATTCACAGATGCCAGTTTCCTTGAAAAAGGTTACTAGCCCACCTATTAAACAAAAGCTATTTGAAGAATGGGAGTTGCAATACCTGAAGTAAAAATGAAAGTATGTCTTACATTTAGAGTATGAAACATGAAAAGAAGTCGGCCGACAGCACCTTTCTCTAGTATGAACATACTTTGTCTACCAATCCTTATCATTTTTCCCTGACATGCACAATCATTTGAGTAGTTTAAAAAATGATTAAATTTTAGTTTTACGTGCACAGGAATTTCTATCTTTAGCTACAAGCTTGTGTTTTTCAACTTCTGTTAAAATATTCTTAATGATTTTATATTTTTGCCATTTTCTAGGTTACTGTGCCTTTGTAGATGCGGAGCACGCTTTGGATCCAGCTCTTGCGGAGTCAATTGGTGTTGACACCAACAATTTACTCCTTTCTCAGCCAGACTGTGCTGAGCAGGCACTCAGTCTTGTGGACACACTAATTCGAAGTGGATCTGTTGATGTTGTTGTAGTAGACAGTGTAAGACCTAGCTCCATCTAGCTGCTTCACCAATCTGATTCTCTCTTTTTGAGCGGAGTTACTCTCAATCTGTGCAGTGGTGCAGTTCCATTTTAGTTTGGAAAAACATTTTCCAATTAGCAGTTCAAGCATGCAGCTCAATTTTAATAGCCTGAAACAATATCTTTCTTTCAGATTTAGCTTACAGTTAATATTATTTATTCAATGATGCAGGTAGCAGCTCTTGTCCCAAAGACTGAGCTTGATGGGGAGATGGGTGACGCACATGTTGCTCTTCAGGCTAGATTGATGAGCCAAGCTCTTCGCAAGCTGAGCCACTCCCTTTCACTTTCCCAGACAATTCTGTTATTTATTAATCAGGTATTAGTCATACATAATTCCTCAGCTTTGGTTAAAGTAATTTATGTAGCATTGAATTATTGATTTCATTATTTGCCACATTGAAGTGAAGCATCACATAAACAAGTCTGAACATGTTCTTGTTACTACAATTGTACATTATTTACCTTCATATTCCAGAATTACATGCTTCTAAAGCTAAAAAAAGAATGTCATACTGTAGATCAGAAAACATTAGCTAACAGTTCTGTCCATTTTTTGAAGGGGTACAGATTTTTCTTGTGCAGTCTTAGCATTTCTACATGCAGTTCATCTGTTTTTAATTGAAGTTCTAGCTATTCTTTTCCTTGCAATGAGCTTTGTATTTTTTGCTACTAACTTAGTTTTTTCATCGCCATTGTAGACCAGGGCCAAGGTAGCCACATTTGGATTTGGGGGACCGACTGAGGTAACTTCCGGTGGCAACGCCTTGAAGTTTTATGCTTCTGTTCGCTTGAACATCAAGCGTATTGGTTTGGTAAAGAAAGGAGAAGAGGTATTTAACTAAGCCGTATCTTTAATATTTCCATGTTTTCTATTATTAGTCAATACTTTAACATGTAAAGTTCTGTATGTTCACAGCATGACTTTGTCGAAACAGAGATGTCCATTTCTGCATGAGACCTATTTAACAGAACCACTACTAGACACATAGAATAGGCAACTTATAGGCACATACATGTGCTGTCACTCTACAAGCATAAATATTAGTGGTTTTGTTTCGTAGTGAATCAGAATAACTGACTTATATTAGATTTGCATGTAGTAAGATTTGGTGCTCCCTGAAACAGTATGCACGTAACTTTATGTTGCTTTTGAATGATAATTGTTTCTATTTGCAGACAATAGGTAGTCAAGTTGCTGTGAAGATTGTGAAAAACAAGCATGCCCCACCATTCAAGACTGCACAGTTTGAGATTGAATTTGGAAAGGGGATATGCCGCAGTTCTGAGCTTGTTGAACTCGGATTGAAGCGCAAACTTATCAAGAAGATTAGTGGAGCATATTATAGTTTCAATGATATTACTTTCCATGGTAAAGATAACCTTAAATCTTACCTTACTGAAAATGAGAGTGTTGCAAAAGATCTAGAGATGCAACTTAAGAAATTGATGGAAACTGAAGCACCTAAAGAGCAGGAGGCTGAAGGCGGTTCCCCAAGTGATTTGCCTGAAGAGATTGTCACACCAGAAACGTCGTCAGAAGAGGATCTAGCAGCTGTAGTCGAAGCTTAACCAGTGATCTGGTGTACTGGCAAGTGGGAACAAAACTTATGAAGCGATTGTTCCACTAAAACAATATTTTGGGCCATGAAGTCACCAGCATGCAGTGCTGTGATCTCATTATAATAGCCTTCAGTTATAACTATGCTTATATAGTGTAGTGTATCCTGAAGAGAATCCACTTTTTGTGAAATCATACTGAGAGCTCGTAGGTGCTGAGGGAGGGTCAGGTATTGTGGCTATTTAAACATTGTTAAGGGTCGGTAAGATGCAGTGATGTAGTCGTGTATATATGCTGCATATCTTGAAGACTCCTCTGGTTGAAGTTAAATTGAGAAGCATTCTTAATTGAATGCTACTAGAATTTCATTGGCCTTCCTCTGCTTGTGCTTGCCTGGTGTTTTTGTTATAGAAACTAGTTTTTGGCTGATGCCTCTGGGAATACAGAGCCTGCGGTGTATGTTCAGGCCTCTTGCTGGAAGACCCGATGAGACCTGGGCTGATCACTTCTCGTTGATCTGATCCACTGACGGGCCTGTTACGGAAGTGTCCAATTGTTGGCCCCTTTTCTGTGAGGGTCTCTTTGCAGGCATATTTTCGTGTAGGAATGGTAGTCATGGTCTGCTCATCCAAGAAAATGGAAGTGGCATCCTTTTCCTTTTCTCGAGATAAGAAAGTGTCATGGCATCTTTTCAGGTGCCGGTAGATGCCCCCTGCAGTACTTTTTGTTCGTTGTGGCGTAAAAAGGTTTAGGTGATTAGGTTGTACTACCTCATTGCCTTTTACCATTTCGTCCAATCCCAAGGTCAAAAGAGGAGCTACTGCCTCAAGCGTGTTTGTTTCTTTAGCACCTCCTAAAATTCCTGTCACATCGAATGTTTAAATACTAATTATGAGCATTAAACATAGACTAATTATAAAACCAATTGTACAGATGGAGACTAATTTGCGAGACGAATCTATTAAGCCTAATTAGTTCATGATTTGACAATATGATGCTACAGTAAACATGTGCTAATGATGAATTAATTAGGCTTAATAGATTCGTCTCGTGAATTAGCCTCCATCTGTGTAATTAGTTTATAATTAGCTCATATTTAGTCCTCATAATTAACATCCGAATATTCGATGTGACATGAATTTTAGGAGGTCCTAAAGAACCAAACACCCCCAGGCGTGATTATAAACCTTTCGGCGAGTAGTTGTCTGCTGGAGGTACTCTTCGGCAAGTCAACAGCAATAATTTACTCCCTCGTTTTTGTTTTTCTAAGGCGCACGTATATTAAGATTTTCAAACTTTACAATCTTTGATCAATAATTTAACCAACATTTTTTATTTTTATAATATAAACTTGTAATGGTTAGATTCTTTATCAAATGTACTCTCCAATGATCATAAGTTCATAATCATAAACAATATAATATAAAATAAATGAACGGTCAAAGTGTAATTTAGGAGACCCTGTCAAGTCATGTCACGCCTTATAAAGATAAATGGAGGGTGGGGGGTGTCCTTTGTTAAGGTGACAGTGACAATGCTTTCAGTTGAGCGCCATGTGCATTATGTAATCGCGCAACTAGGCTCTTAACTACCACTTGGTGCTGCTACTTCTTTCGGAAGACCTAAATAAATATCTCCTCGCCTGGAAGTCATCTTAGGCAGGGCAGTTAGGCTTGGCTTATTGGATGGATTCATTCAAGAGGCGAAAAATTCTTATCCATAGAAGAGAAGAAAGAGGGAAACGAAACTAGAACAGGGCACTCCCAACAAGCACTTGTATCAGTGTATGAGAAAGATCGAGCAGAGCACGATGTCCAGAGCAACGACGATCTATAGAGAAAAAACAGCCAACAACCAGGTGGTGACTCGCTTTACTGCGATCCGAAGCAGGAGGCCCTGTCGTCCGCCGGTGCCCAATCCAGCCTCGACGCGTGACGGCAAGGACACACCCAGCAAGCGTGCGGCAACGCGCACGGACACGGCAAGTACGAGTTGCCCGTATGGCGTCGGGCGTCGGCGTCGCCCCTGCCATCCCGGGCGGCTGTGGCTGGCCCTTGTGCTCCGTAGCCGCCCCCGCCCACCCTCCGCCGGGAGCGGCAGCAGCAATCCAACGCGGTGGCTGGGCGCTGTACGTTGCGGCACATGCGCTGCACCTGGAGGCTGGAGCCTGTCCGTGTCCGTCGCCTCCCCTCCCGTTAAGAAGCTGTGCTTATGCGTGCCCCCGATCTATCCATCGATCGATCCCGCGACGATGATGCCCAAGGACGCGAGAGGCCAGAGAGGGTGGTTCCGGGGGGGACACCGTCATGTGCGGCTCACATGCTCGCGGCGCTTGCCTGTGCCTTGTGGTGGTGATCTTGAGGCCTGCTGCGTCTCTTGACCAGAGGGAACGAACTCTACCATACGATGATGACGCCATCTCGATGAGCTATCCTTATATCCTACCACCTCGTTAGGGGTGCGTTTTTAGCCGCTTCCTCGTTCTTGTTTCCTTTCTTGTTTGCTACCCTCCACACGCGTGTGCATGCGTTGAGGAGGTGCCAAGAGGGGCTTGAAATTTTCTAGGGGTTTCCATGATTGTAGATGCCGAAGTTTGCAAGTATTTGCAAGCACATTCGGGGCCTATATAGGTGTGGGGCTTGCTGTTTCTGCTGATGGCGCCAAAGGAGTGGAGCGAGGGTTTGGTAGGCCTATTATCTAGGGCGGGGCATACGCACACGCACATGCGCATTGATCGCTCGGCGCTTTCTGTTGATGTATATGCTGGGTATCGTGGCGCACCAGCGTGGCCATCATTAGCGCATTGATCATGACCGTTTTGTGTTAGTGGCGATTTGGTGTGTGCCATTATTGAGTTAGTTAAGCGGCGGTACGTGCTGAACATTTTCAGTTGAGAAGTTAAACTGCTTGTGCTTCCGATCGGAGTATGCCATCCGGCATTTGATGTTATCATTCAGGCACATCTCCATTTGTTTAGCATCATTGAATTGAGCCTGAGAGGGGTGAAGAATTACTGGCGGCAAAAGAAAACTACAAGGAGAAACATCTCGCTGCAGTGCCAGACAAAAAAAAAAGGAAAATAGAGGCAGGACTTAGTATATGTAGTTTTTTCCGGCCTCCTTGTGATGTGCCGATAATTCAGCTGTTTATGCTGACTAATACTGGGAAGAAAGACATCACGTCGTATGGTCCCTCCGTAGAGGCCTTTTCACAGCCCCACTGTTGGCAGGAATCTTGACCTCGATAGTCATCCATGGGTCCATATGCCTACAATTCGCCTATTAAATTAAGAGAAACGAGTATTTGTGTATTCAGAGAAAAAAAGAATAATCATTTCGATCAAAACAGATAATCTTGCCGATACACGCACGGACTAGGAATTCATGATTGGCCACTTCCCTATTGCACGTCGCCTTTAGGCATTAAGACCAGCCGGGAATCCGGCCGTTTGACTAGCAAGCTAGCTATAGCTGCATGCTTGTAGAAGTTGTAGTAACGCGGCGTAGCTAGCTTCCGCTTGATCCATTTGATTTTGATTGGACTTGAAGGACCAGGGTGAATTGGGTGTTTTAAAAATTAAGCTCCAAACCCATATAGAAATCTATATCAATTTCTATCTAAATATTCACATAGCTATTTCTACCGCAAAAGAGTTTTGCACCCTAAGTTTCAATCCTATAAATTATACATGGCAATTCTAGAAAAGGTAAACACGGAATTGTAAGTGCAATAAAAAATGCGGAAGGTAAATGAGGTAGAGAAGGCAAACTCCCAGCGTGGCGACACGGTGTTTTTTACAAGTATCGAAAGCAAAGCTTTCCACTAGTTCTCGTTGTTGGAGCCCCTCTCAAAGAGAATGCTCTCAAAGAGAATGCCCGCGCAAGGGCATAAACTCCTCGGTCAAGTAACTCTGTAGGATAGCCGACGGGTCTTCCCCACACGCAAGTGGATCTCCGCCTAGCCTCTTCTGAATGCTCCTTGCCGCTCTTCACTTGGTAGAGCTTTGTCAAAACACTGAGGGCCTCTCCTCCCTCTCACAAGCACCGGCGGCCACTCCACAAACGCGATTGGAGGGTCTCGCAAGACTTACAAGCCCCAGATTTACAACTCTTGGTGTGAGCAAGCACCGATACGGTGTGCAAACCTCGCCTAACTCTACGCTAATCCCTAAAGCAATGCGTCAAAAGGTCTAAACTAGCATTAAACAAGACCTAAGCCTTATGCTAATTGCTTTATTCTTCTCTTTAGCACTTTGGTGAATAGAGCACTTGTGTGTATGTGAGAACCAATCCTATAGCTTCTCCAAGCTCTAACACCCTTGAAATGGCCAGGCAAAGGGGTATTTATAGCACCAAGCCAAGAAACTAGCCATTGCATAGCCGTTGCAACTTTCTGCGCATCACCGACTCATTCGCTGCCATGGTCACTGTAGCCACTGTATGAATCGATGAGGCTCAATTATACTCCAAAACTTCCAGAGCCGATCTGAGCCAAGCTGACGATCACTGACTGATTCGGTGATGGTTACTATTACCAGAGTATGAATCGGTGCTAACAGTGCACGCGCCTACCTTGCCCCTAGCTGTGGTCACCGACTGATTCGGTGACGGTTACTGTTACCAGAGTATGAATCGGTGGTAACGGTGCACACGCCTACCTTTGTCGTGTGGTCACCGATTGAATTGGTGATGATTACTATTACCAGAGTATGAGTCAGTGGAATGTGTCGGTGCATATTTTAAGTAGGATTCGCTTCAAATCTTTGCGTGTCTTTGTCCCGTCTTCATGACCATCATTATAAGTCTTAGAATAAGACTATCTCTGAATTTTTTACTATCATTTGAATGCCATAGAATTCTTCTAAGTCTTTCTTTTTCTTCTCATTTTGATGGTCTTGTAACCTTAAAACACCTACAAAGGTACATCTTGCAAACACATTAATCCTGTTATCATTAATCACCAAAATCATTATGACCTAGAGCTATTTTCCTTACGGGACTAATCACTAGTAACGATGAGCTTGCTAGTGCCGACTACACATTTGCAAATGGATGATGGGACGAGTGGTCTCTCGCGCGCTCCCATCCACACCCTAAACTACTCGTAATCAAGGCGCCTTTTCGGGGGTTTTATGAGCACCACGGCCTATCAAATCAGCGTGTCCCGATCCATCCCTCCAGCTAACTGTGCCGGGGCCAAACACATTTAGTACCAAGAGCTATATCCTAATATCCACATGCATGGCATGATCCATCGGAGCCACTAGAGATCTATGTGGCTACAAGTTCAGTAGTGCTAATTGCCGAAGATAGGCAAATGCGGTGATTTTTCACTTGGAATCGTATTAACTTTTGCCGGATGCAGAGCAGAGCCAATGTTTGGACGAGCGGCCGTCGTACGAGGAAGTTTAGCCCCGCCGCTGCCCGCTGGCGGATTATTGATGAGGTCTCACGACGGCGCACGGCGAGCTGCCGAGCTGGAGCTGCCTGTGGACGACAGCTAGTAGCAAGCAATAAGCATGAAGTGCAGCAGCTAGGCGCCATAGCATTACCATGCATGCAAATACAACCACACGCACACGCAAATGATTGTACTAAGCATAGATATCAATTGCATCGCCATTTATTTTCTCAAAGCTTTGAAGCTTGTGCTGGGTTGGCCCACACGACATGAATATGATATGATAGTGTGTGTGTGTGTGTGTGTGACATGATCTAAGTGTACTGGCATTACTGTTTAGTGTGTGATGATATTTTTGAATGCCGACTCACTTGCTGGGAACTCGAGGAAGAGGAGGAGCAAATAATGGAGGCTGCTTGCAGGCAGAACCGCAGAGCAGGCACCGGCCTCGGCCAATCATTGGTGCCGGCAGGAGTTTGCATTATTATTGTTGACCGTGTATACGTAGAAACCTCTGATGAGCGCATGTGGAGAGCGAGAGAAGTTTTTGCGTTTTTCTCTCTCATGTGACTTGCGCCGACCATTGGCGTGTGATCAACCATGGTTTGTCTCCCCTGGGTGTGCGGAGGTCAAGAGCTGGTTGCCTCTATGGTCCAGGTTACCATCATGGTGCTGCTAGGGCTGGGGCACCATGGGAGTGTTTGGGAGGAGGGGGTTAAATTTTAACCCCGTCACATCAAATGGTTGGACACTAATTAGGAGTATTAAATCTAGACTAATTACAAAATTAATTACACAACCCCTAGGCTAAATCGAGAGACGAATCTATTAAGCCTAATTAGTCCATAATTTGACAATGTGGTGCTACAGTAACCATTCGCTAATGATGGATTAATTAGGCTCAATAGATTTGTCTCGTGATTTAGCCTAGAGGTTCTGCTATTAGTTTTGTAATTAGCTCATATTTAGTCCTCCTAATTAGTATCCGAACATCCGATGTGACAGGGTTAAAGTTTAGCCCCTATCTCCCAAACACCTCCGATAATCTTGCAGTTGGCGCCTCTACCACCACCATGACGCCAAGAGTCTCCTGCAAGGGAAACATCTGGAAGCCTCCTAGGAAACAGTGTGTGTTTCTTCGAATACATAGCGATACTGTATTGTAAAACAAAAACATACTCCGTATAGGAGTTCTTATCTTAGAAAAACAACTGATGCGTGTAGCGATGGCGTGGTTTCAGTTCCTCCAAAATCAGCACTGCAGCAATTGGTGTCGGTGGCCGGCCAGGCCCATGGATGCAGAGATGATTGCCGTGCGCGCGATCACTGGTGAAGATGTGATGCCGCTGCCATCATCAAGAGCATATAGGCACGACGATGCCCTGCTTAAACTCTGTTGTGTTGGATCCATCACTTGGGTGTGGAGGAGAGGAGGCCACCACCGCCACCTGCAGAAGCATCACAACACACACACTAATAACACCGCAGCAGGAATCTCGCATGTGGTCGATGCCGACCACAAACCAAATCGAAAATCAATACGCGCTGCGATCCGGCCGGCCGGATCATGCAGTGCGACAAAAGCAACCTTTCTTATTCGGATTTTTCAGGGACAGACCACGTAATCTAAACCCATTCACTCATTCAGAACCAAGGCCCGTGTGCATGGCAAAAACAGAGGAGCTCAGCTTAGAACCAAGTGGCGACGAAGACACACACGAGCCGAGGTCGAGCGATGCTCATGCGTGCGTGCAGGGACGAGCTTGGCTGGTGGCGTCAGCTAGCCGTCAGGTACGTTTTGAAGTGAAACTGAAGGAAGACGAACGGGCTCGCATAGCTAGCGCATGAGTGCGCGGGAAGGAAACGGTCGCATCGCACCCGGCATCGACCCATGCGGGGGCACGACGGTGGCGGTGCGTGCCTGCGGGGCTTCCGGGCTTGGTTGGTTGGCTGGTTGGAGCTCACCAACAATTCATGCCTGCCTGCATGCATGCAGCATACATGGGGTGGTGTATTTTGAGTGAAGGCGACGGAATCGTAGCTGCGAATGCGCATGTGCCGTAACGTGCTGCTTCTCTATTTCTCTGTGTACCTAGCTTCCGCTTCACAGGAATACAACTGAAAAAAAACATATTCTTTCTATTATTATTCCTGATACTACTCCCAGTACTTGGCAAATGTATACAGCTGCACGCGCACGCGGCACGTGGTACGGACCACGTAGGCTGGCTCGGTGGCTCCAAAGCACGAGGAGGTCGCCGCGTGGACAGCCGGGCCTCGGCTGCCACCACCTCTGGTAGCGATGCTGTGGTGGCCACAGCTAGGCCATGTTAGTTACTCCCAACTCCCAACTTTGACACTATGCAAAAAGAAGATTCCCCATCACATCAAACTTGCGGTACATGCATGGAGTACTAAATGTAGATGAAATTAAAAACTAATTGCACAGTTTTGTTGTATTTTGCGAGACGAATCTTTTGAGCCTAATTAGTCAATATTTGGACAATAATTCACAAATACAAACGAAACGCTACAGTGTGCTACAGTGCTGTAACAGTAATTTGGCACCTCCCAAATTCCCCAACTAAACAAGGCCCTAGTAGTCAGCTTACCTGCCAGCACAGCACGAGGTGACAGCCGGCACCGCCACCGTGGTGCCCCCCCCACCCCCCGCCCGCGCCAGCTGGGACCCGCCGCGGGCGTCGGGATGCGTGGCGTGGCTGGGCCCAATCGCCGACCGGTTCGTACGTACGATCGCTGGCCCGGGGCGTTAAGCCGCGTTACCGTCCGTCCACGTGTGGGACTGCAACAGTGGCCGTCCGATCCCGGGTCCCGGCTTCAACGGGAGGGCCCCGGCTACAGCGGCGCCGCGCGCGCCTCCGCCACCCTTCTGGGCTCTGAGTCGTCACGGTGCGGCCGGCGGCGCGCGGCCGACAGCCACGGCGGGCGGCGAGCCGGGACAAGGCAAGCAAACTAGCGCCGCCCAATTACTATTGCCGCTAGCTTTCCCGGCCGGCCGCATGTGCCGCTGGCTTTCCCGGCTCCGGCCGCCGTCTCTCCTCTGTCTCCCCCACCCACCCGCCCGTGGCGCCTCCGAATCTCCAATCATCGCGAGATATTTTTTTCTGTCTGAATCATCCATCAGCTATTCAGCTCTGTCTCATCCATCCCTCCGCAGATGCAAACACAGCCGCCCATATACAGGTGTGCGTACGGTACGTGTGGTGTGGGTTCGGTATACAATTCTACTCCTACATGACTTTTGCAATTATAAAAGGCAAAATAGTTACTTTGATCCCTGAGGGTCAACTTCGTCCCTCAACTTTCAGAGCTCGTTCGGCTGGCTGAAAAAGCCGGTTGTGCTTTTTTCGGCTGGGCTGATGAGCCTAGCCGTTCGGCTGCCCATTAACGGCTTCGCACCTCCTTTTCTCTCCCTCTCTCATTCCATCCACAATAATGCAAACCTTATCCACCTTACTCTCCTCTCGCCCACTCTCTCGCTCTCGCCCGCTCTCCGCCACCATCGCTCCCTCCTTCTCCGTCCCCAGCGTCATCCTCCCTTCGTCGACGAAGCGGCCTCCAGCAAGCAGATCCAGCACGGGGTGGGCTTTTCATCACCGACGCCGAACCATTCACCCCCACAGCGTCCTCCATCGTCTACCCGCAGAGCCGAGGCACCCGGGGTGAAGCCGGCCGCCAGGGATCTAGGTCACCGCCCAGCACGGCAGCCGGGATCCGAGCTCGCGGCGGCCGCTGTCTTCACCGTGGCACCCCCCGCCTGCCAACTCGAGCAAGAGGCCCTCACTCAGATCTCCCATCCGCCACATCCCGGCCCTGCCGCCGCCATAACTTGAGGAAGCCTCCATTTAGATCCAGGTAATCCCCATTTTTTGTAGCAGTTTTACCGCCATAGGTTTCTTGCTCAAGCGGATATTTTTGTAGCGATAGTGGTGGTGGGGGGGTTTGGGTGCTTAACTTAAGTACTTTCGATTTTATGATTGAGTGTAGGACATCTCTGAACCTTTGTAGCATCTGTAGGGTTGGTACTAGTATTAGGGTGCTGACCTTTTGTATTTCTGCCTTTTATCTTCTCTAAATTTTGTAAGCTTGGCCTAGTTTCATGCTACTTTATCCTAATTTTAATCCGTTTCAAGCTCTTTTGGTTGAAATTGCCTGGATAACCAGAAATTTTACTAATATACTATACTATATTCATAGATTCCTGGTACAAATAAATATTTTTTCATAGTAAATGCTGACAAATACTTCTTTGAATTTTTATTGGATTACTAACTAAATTCTGGTACTCTACGGAAGTTTTATTGGATTAGTAACTAAATTTGGTACTCTAGCAGCTTCAAATGCTACTGGTTTGGTGGATTGAAATGTGTAGTTTTTTTTTGCTGAAATATACAAGTCAGCATGATTCTACAATGTTGTTGTTGCACTTGTGCTTTACCACTGTGTTACCTCATGCTTTTGCTTGATGCTAATTTTTCATCTAGCGTTATGACAACACAATTTCTAAATTGCAGATATTTCCATTCAGAAGGAGCAGCTCATGTGTTTTCTCATAACAAAAGATCAAATGTTTTGATTTCCCTCCCTGTTGAGGTCTTTGTTTGATGTAAGTAGAACATATAGAACTTTAGGCAAGTTTTATTGGATTAGTAACTAAATTCTGGTACTCAAGCAGCTTGATATGCTACTGGTTTGGTGAATTGAAATGTGTACTACCTTGTTTCTGAAATATATAGGACAATGTTTTACATTGTTGTTGCTGCACTAGTGCTTCACCACTGTGTTACCTCATGGTTTATCTTGCTGCTAATTTTGACATAAACTTTTCTAAATTTTTACTGGATTAGTAACTAAATTCTGGTACAATGTTGAGTGCAAATTTGAAGCATTGATCTGACATATGCAATCCTCTGCAGCGAGCCTACCTGCAGTACACTTTTAGCCTTCGCAACGGTGCCCACACTGGCATCGTCATCCACTTCTTCGTGCTCTTCCCCACCAGCCTGTCCATACAATCTCCGTTACAAACGTGCCAAGACAACTGCTAAGGCAAGTGACATGTTCATTACGTATTGAGTTTGTCTACTTTTATGTCTCCTGCATTTTCTTCTTTGTTAAAATAAAATTGCAGCTCCTACCTACTCAAACTATGCATTGTACAACTGGGCTCAGATAGCTAGCAGCCGTGCCAATTGGGATGAGGCAACAACAAAAACATTCCTCGACCTCTGCGTTGTTGAGAAGAACCAACTGAATTGGAGCAACAAATGCCTAACTAAGTTGGGATGGCAACACGTCTACCGCAACTTCAAACAACAGATTGGTCTAACTTTAGGCAGCAAGCAGCTGCAGAATAAGCTGAGCACCATGCAAAGGTCGTTCATGAATTAGAGGGACCTACAAGTCCAATCAGGCCTAGGCCGTGACAAACATACTGATGGCGTTGCAGCTAATTCTACTTTTTGGGCTACCGACGAAGGGGTACATGCTGTCACCTTTGCAATACTTCTTGTTCATTCAATTCAAGCAACAAATTTTGTCTAACATGTAGTGTTGTGACCTGCAGGAAACTAGTGCTAGTGCTGCCTAGACAAGTACTGCTAAACCACCATCGTTCCTTGACGAACTTTACACGCTGTTTGGCCACACCATCCAAGATAGGGGGACCTTGCTAACTGCAGGAGGTGTCCGTGAGGCAACACCTAGGATTGGGACCGAGGACACTCCAGCAGACATGTACCTAGACCCCATGGCTGCTAGTAGTGCTCGTAATATGTCTAAAAGGCTAACCCAGGAGGAAGTTGTTGACAGTTGTAATACCTGCCATTTTAGTCATCAAAGTGACTCTGAAGAAATGGAAGCAATTCGTGAAGAAAAGAAAAAGAAATTGGCCAAAAATCAAATTCGGGTCAAATTTGACCGAAATTTAAATTTCAAATTTGAAATTCAGAAAAATTTGGCAAAAATATGGAAGGGAGGTGTAAGGGTGATTAGAACTTAAAGATCAAGATTTGGGACAAGACCTGGTTCCAAATACCTCAAGAAAATTCAAAGAAAGAAATTAAAAACCCAAGTACTGTTCACCATCCGACAATAGGGAATTCAGAAAAACAGCAGCAAAGTCCATTTTCAAAATTGATTTCTGTTGAATTTTTCAAACAAGTGGATCGAAACAACTACACCATATTAAATTGTGGACTTTGGACAAGAATCTTCAAGTGTTGTTGATCAGGAATAGTCGAGGGAACTATTTCAAATGGAGGCCTAAAGTCGGCACTTTGTCACGGTAGGTAGCATTTCTGAAAATGGCTAAGTCTGATAACAGCAATATGTGGCCGAGTTTGGAGCTGATTTCAGAGGAATGTAGATCAAAAGGTGTAGGTGTTTTTGGGCAAAATGGAATCCTTGAAGGTTGTAGAACACAAATGAGAAGAAGTTGGACTGCAAGGAAAGGGTTTGGATCACTGAAATCATTTGCAAAGTCGGGTAAATGAGTCGGCCAACTGACTGACGAACTGAACCTTGAAGTTCAGAGAAGTTCAGACAGAGGAGAGAAAGAATTCAAAATTCATAACAAATGGATGAATATCTCGGGTAAGATTTTAAATATGAAGTGTAGAGCTCGAACTTATCTACAACTTTGGTTAAGACACTTGTGAACCGTCGGATGCAAAATCAGCCATGGTGGAGCTCTGAAATTTTCGGGCGCCAGAGATAGAAAGGGGGAGGATGACAGAGCCGAGCTCGACATGTCGCCGCCGCCGTTCTCGGTCGCCCGCCAGCGCGGCAGCTATGCCACCTCCTCACCACGCAAGCCTACGAGTAGACCACGGTGTCGCCCATGCGTGCAGTAAAACGTTTGTATAACTACCGCTCCCGCGCCGCCCGTTTACTGCCGTTCTTTTACCGCCGCCGCTCCTTCTGTCAAACTGCCGCCGCCCAGCAAAATTCTCCCACCGCACCGCACCTCCCGTCGATTCCTCTCGCCCACTCCTCCACAGACACCCCAGCTACACTCCAGTCGAGTTGTTGTCCAACATCCTTGCCGGAGTAACCGTGCTCGCCGTTGTTCTCGTCCGCCGTCGCCATACCTCCTGCTCACGGTGACAACCCCCTTGCGCTTGCTCTCTTCCTTCTTGGGTAGTCGTAGGCAGGTCCTTGGGATGCTAGGATGGTGTAGTAGTAGTCGTTGGGGTAGGTTGCGCCGTCGTCGTGCGTAGCTGCGACCGGCCGTAGGTGCCGCCGCCCGCCGCTGTGGAGGGAGTGGCTCCGGCCATCTCCCGAGGAGCTGTCGCCGCGCACGGGTGCGCTAGGGCATGGGGTTGCTTCCCCGGCCTAGCCTCGTCGCCGGTAGGGCGCCGGCCGGCGAGCCGCACCGCCCCCTGTCACGCGTAGGTTTTTGGCGGGAGGAAGAATAAGGCGCTGGAGCCTCGGGCCCGCGCGTCAGAGGGGAGAAGAAGGAAAGGAAGAGGCCGGCCGAGCGCGGGCGTCGGATGGGCCGCGGTCTTGGAGGCCCAGGTGCGCGTGTGGGTCGCCGGTGGAAGAAAAAGGCCGGAGGCCCAGAGATCTAGCAGGCCGGCGCTACAAAGAAAGAAGAAAAAGAAAGAGTGGGCCAGTGGGCCGATGCTGGGTTTCGGATTAAAGAAGAGAGGAGGAATCGGCCCAGTAGAGCCCGGCCAAGGAGAAAGGGGCCGGCGGGTAGAATGAATAGGAGAAGGGGTGGGTCCGCGCCGCGGGCCCAGCGTAAGAGAGAGGGGGTAGAAGAAGGTCGCGTGAGAAAAGTTGCCAGGGAAGTTTTTCGGGAAAATTTAGATTTCCTTTATAGAATAATTAGTTTAAATTCAAATCTCACCATTTAAATCATAGAAATTTTTAGGAGTGTCCAAAATTAGTGAAACCAATTTTGTTAGGCTTGTTTTATTTTCCTTTATGCATTAAAATTTTTATACCCTAGAAAAATAATAAAAATTTAGGTATTTTAATGCCTTTCTTTTAAGGTAATTAAATAAATACTTAATCTTTATTAAATGCATAAAATATGGAATAACATTTTCATAATCACAAATTATTATTAATTCATAGGAAATTAGGTTTTAAAGTTAGAAAAGAATTATAACATTTTCTAAAAATGAAAGAAAAGGCCTTAAGTAAGGATAATTAGGGAAATAAAAAGTGTGGACTAATCTTCTCGGGTTTTTGTGTGTTGGCTTGCAACTTTATCATGAAGGAAAGTTGTACAGTCATATATTTAAAAATTTGCATTCCTAACCCCTGCATATGTTATGCTATAGACCCCGAAGCACCAGAAGGAGATTACTCGGAATATTCAGAAGGATCTTCGGAGTTTGAGGAAGTCTTTGAATTGGTCCCCTGCGAGGCCAACCCTTCGGACACTACTAACTTTTTTATCGAACAAGGCAAGCCCCGGTGCATTATACCTATTATTTTGGAGTCAATATTTCATGTGTCCAATTATCGGTTATTTGCTATATGTATGCACTAAGTCTAGGAGTTGCTTGAAACCCATTCTTGTGCATTATCATACCTTGTTTTAAGGACATCTTTGCCACTTGTTCAAACCCTTAGTAGATAACCCAAGTCTAGAATTGCTTAGTTGCTTAAATACTTGGTTTACCAACCTTAAGGAAAAAATTTGAGTCATACATGTTATTTAGGGAAAGATGACTCGGAAATTGAGAAGCGGACAGAAGCTAAGGATGTAGTTCTGTCTGCTAAATTAATCTGGTTAAGGCCCGATTCGTTGTCTTAACCTTTGATCAAGTGATAATCATCTGATCACTTACTGGGTATGGGACCAGTAAAGCCCAGTAGGTTAGTAAACTCTTTGATCGGGAATACTTCGTACCCGCGCTTGACGTGCTGGAGATTGGCAGGGGCGTAGCCTGAAACTCACATGGTGATCGGGCCAGACGTGGGGTCCCATGTGGGGGTGCGTCCCTGGGTCCGAGTAGTCTTATTCCCAATCATTGGATTTGCTAATCGAAAAGTCATTACATACGACCTGGACAGTCGTATATAGCTGGTGATCAGGGTACTCTCCTACAGGATGTAATATGATCCGGATCGCCGCAATTCTCGGTTATGAATGCGATTGATCATTGTTGAGCATCGTAGCATAAACTCATGAACGTCATATCTTTCTGTTAATGTTTGATGTATGACTTATTACCTTGTTGTTGCAAATAATCTTTATCATCACCTAGAATGGTTAGGTAAAGACTTAACCCAAATAAAAGATAAAACTAAGGTCTCACTTGTAGTAAGCTTTTTGGCAAAAATGTATCAGCCAAGTACACCGAAAAGCTATCATGTACTTCCAAAAGAAACTATTATATTGGTTAGTCGGGTAAGACTTGCTGAGTACCCCGTACTCAGGATTATCCCTTGTGGCTATCTTTTCAGAAGCACCGCCGGAGTCCACTGAGGAGGAAGCCTCGAAACCCTAGGGTATTGTTATGAGTCTCACAATACCCTTAGAAGAAGTCTCATAATGCTCATCTCCATCCGAACCGTTTATGTTTTAAATCTTAGAACTCTGTCTAACGCTGCACTGTTAAGTTTGCCTCAAACTATGTCTTGTGTTAACTCGTACTTCGTATATGTATGTAAAAATGTAATATTTGTTGATGTTATCCCATCGCGGATACAATCCTGATGTATGGCTATGAGACACGACGTGGATCTTTCGAGGGGTCCTAGGGACACTCGACGGACGACCGAACTTATACTGTTTTAAGTGCGTTTCGCATAATTGCTGCATCGACAGCAATTAGGCACATTTAAACCAGTTTAAGTTGGACGGTTCCGCCACAACAGTCCTCCAAAAAAAAAAGAGTGACAACTTGGAGGACTACGTCAGAGAACTCTCTGAAATTGTAGCTACGAGAAGCCAGAAACATCGCAGCCGTGAGCAAGAGGAGCTGGACCTTGCAATGTAGATTTTAGAAGAAGATGGTATTGATGAGGGGTCTGATCTGTACTGCATGGCAATATATTTATGCAAGAATGCAGTGAATCGAAGGGCCTTCACGAAGATGAAAGCCAGAGAGGACCGCCTGCATTGGATCCAATTCAACTGGGAGAGGGAGAACAAGTAGTTCAATGTGGCATCCGTTGGTTTTATTGTAGTGTTGTGTACTGATGGTAGAGAACAATATCTTAGCATGTAATGTGGCCTCTGGCCTGAACAATGTGTTGTGTGTGATGTCTAATTTTCCAAGTTAAATGTGGTCCATGATTTACATTGCATGTGCATCTATTTCATTCTTACATGAAAACGCATGTGATTTACATTGCATGTTCATTAGTGAGAAAGAAGTTTTATCTTGCTGTTCATTGTACTAGGAAGGCGTGGAGGACCATTGTGGACCTATGTAGTCATCCAGGGAGCAGGACAGGGAAGTTTCTTGACAGGTTTGAAATAGTTTGTTATATAACTTATGGCGGAACTTTTACTTTATAGACTTATGACTGAACCATTAATGTCTATTCTGTGCGCAGGTTGCTTGCACTATGAGCTACGCTGAGGAATCAAACAAAAACATTGGCAGTGATGCTAGCTCCATCGTATACCAGCTGACAAGGGTAGCAGCAGCTGTAGCAGCATTTGCAGCTGCGAGCAGAAGTCCAGCTCCTGTGGTGAACCCGCCCGTTGAGTTGCCACGGATGACCGGACATCAATGGGTTGAGCTGAATATGCAGGAAAGTTGGAGGTGCTACGACAATTTTCGTATGTATCCTGACGTATTTCTTCAGTTGCATGATATCTTAGTTAATTATAATGGGCTGGAATCAACACAAGGGACCGAATCTATCGAGACTTTAGCTATGTTCGTCTGGGCTTGTGGGACACAATAGGCTTCTAGACAGATTAGAGATAGATTTGAGCGGTCATTGGACACAATTAGTACGAAGATGGCTCATGTGGCAGATGTCATGTTCTCATTCGCACAGACGGTTATCGCTCCAAAGGACCTGTCGTACTCAAAGGTTAATAATAGGCTCAACCCATATGCACCGTTCTTTGATGGGTGCATAGGTTCTTTAGATGGAACTCACGTTCCCGTACAAATCGTGCGTGAGTCACATTTGGACTTCATTAATAGGAAAGGGTGGCCAAGCTTTAATGTGTTAGTCATAGTGGATATGGACATGCGGTTCACATATGTAGGAGCAGGGAGGACGGAGTCCAGTCATGACATGGCGGAGTCCAGTCATGACATGGCGGTGTTGAGGGACTGTATGGAGACACCAAATTACCCACATCCACCTCCAGGTATGTTAGTTGGCTAATTACGTTCATGAAGCTACAATTGTAAAAGTGTTGCACTAATGGTGAATATGTTTGATGTTGTGTAGGAAGGTACTATCTGGTGGACTCGGGTTACGCAGTTCGTGAGGGCTATCTGGGGTCATATCGCAATACGAGGTACCATCTAGAGGAGTTCAGCCGAAGAGCGGCTGAAATTTTGGAGAAGTTCAACTTCCACCATTCGAGTCTTCGCAATGTTGTGGAACGGGCATTTAGCATGCTCAAATCGAGGTGGCATATTTTGCGAGAAGTATCATTCTATGATCGAGAGAGGCAAACAAAGATCATTATTGCTTGCTTTGCACTCCACAATTATTTGTTGGACCGTGCCGATGCAAGTACCGCAGATAGGAACATGGCGCGAACTCCGGATTACGCCGTGTCTGCATGGGTGGCAGCAAATGCTACACCTGATATGGCAAGTGTACGAGATTGGATTACGACAGGAATCTCCTTGATGTAGTTAACAGGTATGGCTGGTTTTGGATTTTGCTTCTATACAAGTTTGCATAGATGTTGATGAGACCTATGGCTATACCAAAATGGGTACATGCAGGTGATGACAGCAAATTTTGATATTTAGGCAGCCAGGTCAAGCAGACCCTAGCAATGGTACTGGATGCCTTGCTGTTGGCCTCCCTGTAATGTTCTATGTCTATGTGTGTTTGTTTCTACCATATGTTGTATGTCAAGTAATTTGTGTGGAATTTTTTTATTGTAATGGCTGTTAGTAGAACGACACTGATTCATTGACTATTGATATGGTGATGGTGGGTTACTTTGATTGGTTGGTCTCCGTTTGCGCCAAAAAAATCAAAATCAATTGCGTGCGTTCCTGCTAAAAATTTGAACTCAATTGCGGCATCCCGCAGTACAAGCCAGCTACAAAGAAGCAGTAGATGCAACGCAGCTAGAAGCAGGCAGCTGCCAAGCAGCAGCTGCAACCAGCAGCCAGCAGCGCAGCTGCCGAACGAGCTGTCAGATTAGCCAATTTACTCCCTCAACTTTTATTTTTGGGCCAAACTCGTCCTTGTGTTGATGTGGTGATCTATGTTAGCATAAGACTAATGCAAAAATTCCATTTTGCCCTTGGCTCATCTAGGTCAAACATGTATGTGCTCATACTCCCTTAATACATGTACATAACAATATATTTTTTAAAACTACCACAAAATATGGTTTCTAAAAAGTATATCTATTTGTACTCTTTAAAGTCATTCATGTGCTCGTACGAATTTGATATGCAAAATGTATGTACTCAAATAAGTATTTACTTATATTCTTTTGGTATATATACAACTCAATATGTGTAGTCATGTTCTAAAATCAACCTGCTCTCACATACTTGTGGTACGTTATACATACTCCATGTATGTATTTATACTCCCTAGCAAACATATGTATCCTCATATTTATTTTGGATCATATGTTATTGTAATTGTAAAGGTGAAAATTGTAGAGAGAAAAGAGCCAAGGGTAAAGTGGACATTTTGTATTAGTTTCATACCAATATGGAGCCACGTATCAGCACAAGGATGAGTTTGATCAAAAACGAAAGTTGAGGGATTAAATTGGATAATCTGAAAGTTGAGGGACGAAGTTGATCCAGTTCAGAACCAAGATGCTTATTTTGCCATTATAAAATTGTGGTTGACGCCACATCACTTGGACATTTGTGCATCCTAGGTTTAATGTATGTAACCAAGGCTCTCCCTCGGTGATTAATGCTGCCATGTGGTTGACAATGTTTAACAAAGATTACATCGCGGGTGAAATCGGCTCACCAATTGGTCGTCCGAGATGCAGTAACATGTATGGAGAGTGGGTCGATGGCGAAATCGGATGCTGTACAGGGCGAAACGTGCATCTAGTAGTACCCGGCAACACGTCCAAATCGGTCGGCCAACAGTGATGGGTGATGGATCGTTTTACATGCGCACTGCTACGTGTGCCGCTGTTACTGCGTATGGTGAATTGTTAGCAGTACAAGCAGTGCTTCTCTCTTTCTCTCTCTTCACAAAAGATTTGGATCTTGGAGTAGCTTAGTGCCTCCTGATCTCCGTGCAAGAAGCGTTAATTCTGTGTAGGTCTGCCTGCGTTGCAATTGTACCTGCAAACCTCTCATAACCGCGAGCTTGTCGATTGACCGCACTCGCTTAGAGAGGACCAATAGCTCCCTGGGATTCTTTCTTTACTGGATTATTCATTTTGCATGTTTTTCAGGATTAGACTGCAATCCTTCTCTCCATTGCTTTTGTCTTTCAGGGTTGAGGATTCCTCCCAACTTCCTCCATTCTAAACAAGGTTAGGGGGTGTTTGTTTCTTTAATCACTCCTAAAATTCCTATCACATCACATCGAATGTTTAGATACTAATTAGAAGTATTAAACATAGACTAATTACAAAACCAATTGCATAGATAGAGACTAATTTGCGAGATGAATCTATTAAGCCTAATTAGTCCATGATTTGACAATGTGATGCTACAGTAAACATGTGCTAATGATGAATTAATTAGGCTTAATAGATTCGTCTCGTGAATTAGCCTCCATCTGTGTAATTAGTTTTATAATTAGCTCATGTTTAATCCTCCTAATTAGCCTTCAAATATTTGATGTGATATGAATTTTAGTCCGGACTAAAGATCCAAACAACCCCTTGTTAACTAGTGGACAGCATTGCTAGTTCAAAGATTGTTGGTGCAGAAACATACACCCAGCACTTAGAAGATTAAAAAGGGTGCCAAAAGAAAGACAAAATGCTTCAAAAAGGAGCGAGCAATAATCTCACACCATGGAAGGATTAGTGGTCAATTCTCTCCCTCCCCTTTCTTTAATCCATCCCCAAAGCCTGGTCATCAGCCAAACGACGCCTCCACCCAACAGCAAGATCTTTTCCCTTATTCCCTGCCCCTAAAGACGCTAATAATTCCTTGACACGTCCAGGCCCCTATCATCCATACGACTCCCAAGTGCCTGTCGCCTAAAGCCTCATGGCATCACCTCAAAGCTAGCACTTGCCCTGTCCTCTTAATAATTCTTAAACTAGCTCTCTGATGACTGAATTAGAATAACTCACCGGGTGAATGCATGATTTGGTCTCTCTGAGGATCCACTGGAAAGCAAGGCTTGATCTAACTCTGACAAATTTAAATCTGTATTAAAAAAAAAGCTAGGGAAACGCATGGAATCATCTGCCAGTGGAGGGGCCATTCAAACATAATTATGCATTGTTTTCTCTTAGTTAATCAACCGGCTAGTACTGCTGCATAAACAATTTTGTTGGGATGTCAAGATTTGTTTGTTTATACCTCCTGTCTCTGGGCTGTGGTTTGGTTTGGTTTGGGCATCTGATGGATGGAATCAGAGATCCCTTGCAGCAAAGGGAATAGAAAACCCCCCACTTGGAGGGGGGTCACTATGCTGGCACTATAGCTTAGATCTGTGTGTTAATCTTGGTTCCAGTTGTTAAGTTTGGGATCTAATTTTGGTGCCATTTGCACATTCATCGGCGGGTTCATAGTTTAGAGAAAGAAAGGCCGAAAGGGTGCTTGGGAGTGGCAATGTTTAGCCACGGGCATATGCAACTTGGCTTTACTTTGGAGAAGTGTGTGGCAGAAACATCAATCATGTGCTGGTTGCAGAAAATGCAGTGATTTAGTCGATCAGCAAGGACATCACAGCACTGTTCTCGGCTAAATACTATACGGTACTAGTGCGTGAGAGAAAAACTGCCCCCCAAAAAATCATGGAAATGGTGTTTATTTTTCATATGGATTTTTTTAGGGAAAATATTTTGCGTTTGAAGATTTGTGATTTATTTTATACACATATATCATGAGTTCAGATACGCTGTTGAGATGCTCTTTCTTCATTGTAAAGTAAATATTTTTTAGTTCATTGTAAAGTAAATTGAAAAAAATAAGGTGATGTAGTCATTCTGAAATTTTTGACCAAGTAGTTTGGACATCAATATCATCGTGGAGAGGGAGTGAGAGGAATAAACGGAACATCACGACTTGCCATCTAGGTCATCTTGCTTTGATTGGAATCCCTTCCTACAACTTGTATTTGACATGCCTCTTTGGATGTTTGTAACTATATGAGAACTCATACATGGATCGAATGAACCCTTCATGAACAGTGACACTTCTCCTACTTTTACTAAAACGAAAGACAAACGGCGGCTTACCAACTTTTTGTTATCCACGACTATAATCTAAAAATTTTCTAAGAATGGCTAATAAAACACTTTTTTCTCCACATAATGTTGAGTATGATACACACCACTCTGTGGTGCCTAGAATTTCAACAATCAATCCTTGTATCACTATCCATAGGGTTTCTAAAAGGCAGCCACAAGTCGCTAACAGCAATTCTCTAGCATTTCTTCTATTACTGCTAAATAAGAACTACTCCCTCCATCCTATAAAATATAGGTCATTTAGCTTTATAGATTCATAGCATGTTTATATGCATAGCAAAATCTATAAATTTAAAAAAGTTAAAATAACCTATAATTTAGGACGGAGGGAGTAGTAGAGAAAAAATATATGGCTGGTGATGAAACAAAGGAAAATATTAAAAAACTAAATGATCAAACAAAACCTAAACCTAACTTCCAAAGTTTGAGTGTGAATTTTGTACAATTTTGTTCAAACACACATGCTCGCTAAGACACTAACCAACCATGCTACTAGAAACAAGTCCACATCTCACATTGTCTAACTGACAAATCATTTCCAAGAAACTGAAAAGCTTATCCAAACTCCACCATAAGCAATGATGCAACAAAAATAAATAAAAATAAACAGAGAAGGGAGCTGAACCATTTCAATAGCCCCTTAGGAAACATTATTAAATAAAAGAAAACCCCACAGGGAGAAAAGAAAATGGCATTTATTTCACTTTCCCGGGCCCAGGCCCTGAAATCTGAATAAAATCCACTCTCAACTCCAACGTCCCCCCACTCTCCATTATTCCTCCCTTCTCTCCTCTCTCTCCTCCCCCCACCGCCCCACGCTCCCCCTCCGCCTCCGCCGCCGTCGCCGGCAAGCTCCGGAGCCGCGTGGAGACCTCGCCGGTGAGATCCGTTTTCCGTCAGTACGGGTAGAGATCAAAGCTAGAGCGTGGTGAGTGTGCCCGCCAAGGTGTGGCTGCATTCGGCCTCCCGCTCCTCATCCACGCGCGCCCGCGGCCTCCCTGCGAGGCTGGCTCTGGAGGCTCAACCTGGGCTCGCAGCTCGCCTCCTCCAACCTTTCGTGTCGCTGCCGCACAGTCACTCCCTCCCTAAGCCTGATTCTCGGTCCACCGCCGCCGCCGGCGCGGTGCTCCTCCCTCGGTCTGGTGGAGTGGCGTGGGGTGGAGATCCGTCCTGCCGTGGAGTGATTCCTTCTTTCCTTGGTGAGCAATCCTAGCTTGTTTGGATGGGTGCCCCGAGAGTTCCATTCCTTAGCTGTAGGCACGAGCAATCAAATCCACCATTGAGTTGTGGATTTGTGTTCTGCGTGGCGCCACGCCCTCTAAAGTTCATCAACACCGATGGCTCGAGCAGTTCTTCTTCAGCGCGCAAGATTGGTCTTTGTATTTTGGGAAAAGAAATGTCGGTTCTTCTGAACCCCTATGCCCCACGCTATGTCCACAGTCCACCCCTGAAGCTGCCGACACCTGTTTTTTCTTTCCTTCCTCTTTTATTTTTTGGCATGATAAGAGTCAAATGCAGCACGCTGGTTACATTGGAGCCTTAGATTTGTTCAAAACAGGTGAATTTGGTTGATAAAAAATTGTATTGGGCTCCAGGAGCTGGAAATCACAAATTTTGTAGAGGAAACGTCCTTTTCAGTGGGTTGTTTCTGAAAACCAAAGTTGATTTTTGGACAACAGTGTGTTGTGGGCTTGCCAGTAGATTTCAGCCATTCCTATCTCTTCCATTTCTACTAGAAATGGCTGGATGTTTTCTTTGTCCCATTCTCCAATGTCCAAACCTGTTATTTCCTTTTGTCCTTAGGAAAAGCCTATCTAATTTTATCTTTTGAGAATGTTTAGAGCGAAATGCTAATGTTATCCCTTTTTGTTGTGTGTCCTGTAATCAGATGTTGGAGCTCAGGTAGAAGTTAATAATGGACGTGATGGAGGCCGAAGAAGGTCCTTTTCTGGCTAATGATGCCAAGGTATCATCTTTACAGTGAATTCATTTGGTATTCCTGTTGATCTGTTGTTTGTCTACCTTTTGTAAGTACATCCTAAAAGCCTCCTATGTTTGTTGATCAATGAGGATTACCTTTTTATTTTCAATGGTTAGTACTATTGCAATGCTTTGATTTCTATAAGGTTCTTTTTTCTTAAAAAAATCTACTGCTTAGCAGGGGCCTTTGTACTGTATGGAGCAAGTAATATACTTACAATAAGTTAATGTGACCTATACCTTCTCGCTTTGGGATTTGCTTAATTTCACTACAAAATCTGATTTTTTTTTGTTTATGCAGTTGCACGCAGGAATTTGTAGAGCATTTCATCCAGCGGTATCTAAGCTTTCCACCATTTTCCCTTTCATCGAAGCATCAAGACCCAGAAGCAAGTCTGGTATACAGGCATTGTGTTCACTACATGTAGCTCTAGATAAAGCCAAAGGGCTTCTTCAACATTGTGCAGATAGCAGCAGGCTCTACTTGGTAACTTCTTGTTTCTCTCTGAGATACTACAACACACTGGATAGAACCACAATTTCTATTGGAGATTTGTGTGATTGGAACAGTTTTCATAACAGTGATTTTATTTTACTTCTAGGCCATCACTTCGGAAACTGTGCTTTTGAAGTTTGAGAAATCTAGAAGCCAGCTTCAGGAAAGTCTAAGGCGCGTTGAAAGCATAGTAACGGAAGATATCAGCTGTAAGGTATATTGTGCAAAGAAACTCATCTAGTCAATATCTTTGGATCACTGTTCTCTTACCTTTTGCCTTTGTTGCTTTATGAATTTGCAATATATTTGAATGTGCAGTACTTACTGACACCCTGAACTTGTTTATGTACAGATTACAGAGATTGTTAGCGAGTTAGAGGAGATTGTCTTTTCATTGGATCGGTCAGAGAAGGAAGCTGGTGATGATGTGATCAATTTGCTCCAGAGAAATAATAAAACAAATGGTTCCAGTGACAGTGGGGAGCTGGATGTCTTCCATATGGCTGCTCTAAAATTGGGAATTACATCTTCTAGGGCAGCACTCACTGAGAGAAGAGCCCTCAAGAAGCTAATTGAGAAGGCTTGTTCTGATGAAGACAAGCGGAAAGAGCTTGTTGTGTCATACTTGTACAATCTCATGAGGAAATACTCAAAATTCTTCAGAAGTGAGGCTGGTGACGATACAGATTCTCAAGGATCGTCTCCCTGCTCACCTACAGTATTAGGCATGGATGACATGTACGGGCCCTACGGCAATGGCCGAGCATTCAGTAGACAGCTTTTGAGCGTTCAATCGTTCAATTCAAGGTTTGGATCTTTCAATTCTCGGCTCGGATCATTCAACTGCAGACGTGGCGGCGGTCCAAGGTCTGAAAATATGTCGATCCCTCCTGAAGAACTTAGGTGCCCTATTTCCTTACAGCTCATGTATGACCCAGTCATCATTTCATCTGGGCAGACTTATGAGCGTGTTTGCATTGAGAAATGGTTCAATGATGGTCACAGCACATGTCCAAAAACTCAGCAGCAACTTGCCCACCTGTCATTGACTCCAAACTACTGTGTCAAGGCCCTGATCGCCAGCTGGTGTGAGCAGAATGATTTTCCAGTTCCTGATGGTCCACCGGGGTCTTTTGATGTAAATTGGAGACTTGCTTACTCAGACACTGAGGCTACAGGTTGCGTGCCTGTTGAAAGTTTTGATTCTACCAATGTGAAGAGTGTCAAGGTTGTCCCGATGGAGAGTATGAGACAGGAGGAGCCGGCAAACAGCGAATCAGGAACGCTGGATGACAGCTCTTGTAATGATTTCGATTTAAACGAGGGCTATGGGAACTTGCTGCTCTTGCTTCATGAAAGAAGCAACATGAACAAGCAGTGTAGGTTGGTGGAGCAGATAAGGTATCTTTTGAAAGATGATGAGGAAGCAAGGATCCAGCTAGGCTCAAACGGGTTTGCTGAGGCGCTAGTTGAGTTCTTGAGGAATGCCGTGAATGATGGAAATGAGAAGGCGCAGGAAGTTGGCGCCATGGCTCTTTTCAACCTCGCAGTCAACAATAACAGGTATTATTGCCTAGTCATCTGCTGCTAGCCTATTGTCGCTAGTTGGAGATATCTAGAGTGTATGCTAACTCAAAATTAGTGTAAGTGTTTTTTTCCTAACATTTTTACCAATCAATACCCATTCTTATTTCAGAAACAAAGGACTTCTGTTATCTGCTGGAGTTGTTGATCTACTCGAGCAGATGATATCAAATCCTCGCCTATCTGGTCCATCCACAGCACTGTACCTTAACCTTTCCTGCCTACCTGATGCGAAGGCCGTCATCGGTTCAAGCCAGGCTGTGTCATTCCTAGTCGACTGTCTGTACAGCCAAGAGGCCGGCGACACTAAAAGCAGTTCCTGTAAGCATGACGCCCTGTACACGTTGTACAACCTCTCGATCCACCAGGCCAGCGTCCCGGCACTCCTTACCGCAGGTATCGTGGATGCTCTCCACTGTCTTCTCACCGAGTCTCCAGCTTCGGAGGGCCTCGGTTGGACAGAGAAGGCCCTTGCGGTGCTCATCAGCCTTGCAGCCACCCAGGCCGGCAGGAAGGAGATCATGTCCACACCGGGTTTGGTCAGCACGTTAGCGACGCTGCTCGACACGGGCGAACTGACGGAGCAGGAGCAGGCTGTGTCATGCCTCCTGGTGATGTGCACCGCCGATGACAAGTGCATCGTCCCGGTGCTCCAGGAAGGGGTGGTCCCATCCCTGGTCTCCATCTCGGCGGCTGGGACTGGGAGGGGCAGGGAGAAGGCCCAGAAGCTCCTGAAGCTATTCCGGGAGCAGAGGCAGCGAGATGCGCCGCCACCCCAGCAGCCACAACAGCAGCAGCAGCAGAGCCAGCTGACGGAGGCGGGAAACGGTGGTGGTGCCATCGTGTGCCACCGGGAGTCAAAGCCGCTGTGCAAGTCCAAGTCCCGGAAGCTGGGGCGGACATTGAGCTCTCTGTGGAAGAACAGAGGCTTCTCGCTGTACCAGTGCTAGGATCTAGAGTAGGGTTGAGTCGATCAGTGGATATGTACATCTCCTTCTGCCTTGTTTCCCTCCTGATCTTTTTGGTGTTTTTTTTTGGCGGTGTCGTTTTCTACGGGTAAAGCGAAGACCTTCATGTTCTTCCCCCCCTGCTCGGTGGGGTGATGTAGGGCATTTTCCACTTTTGCCTTTGTCAAGAGATGTGTACAGTTGTTTCTTTCTTCTCTATCAGATAAGATGCTGCTTCCCTGTCAATCCAGCATCCATTGCAAGCAACTGAGTGTTTTACATGCAAGATGCATAGCTCGTTTTGCTTGCCTGAAGGAAAGAACTGATCAGACCTGAAACACACTTGGATAGGCTGCTGTTGACACCTGATGCGCCAAAAGGCTCTTCACCAGACACTACTGCAGCGTAGGGTAAGATCGACGGCAAATGAGCTTGGTGAGAGATAATCACACCAGGTGGTAGTGGTAGATGGTGGCATTGACACATCCTGCCGACAGGGATGATGAGCGTAATGACTCGACTCGCATGGAATTGACTCCACGTTTTTTCTGTTGACGTTTCGCCCCGACATCGCGGGGTCCTACCTGAGATTTTCCTTCATTAGTGCTCCAAATGTGATCCGTGAATTTTGCTGGCCTCTTAGCTATTGGATTGGGTCCCTGTTCCGTTCCTGTATTTGCTAGAAGGTGCATGGACGAGAGAAACAACTACAAGAGGTGTAAGACCAGCGTCGGAGCCCGACGGCCTCGTGGAGAGATCCGGCGCATGGTGAACGGCTGTGCTTAGTACACGACGGATGGTAAAGTATTTTAGGAGTACGTCCAATTTACAAACAACCGAAGTACAGGTACTAAAACAAACAGGCAAGGCTGACCAGGTTAGCATATCCATATGACCGTAAGGATGTTCATTGAGCGGTGAACAAAAGCGAACAATCGCTTGAGAGATGAGGCATTAAGACATCCAAAATTCCTAACCTCAGGTTTAGAATAATTTTCAAAAGCTAATTTTGACTAAAACATTCCATCAAAAGACAGAAGTAACTGAATATTCTCAGGGATCTTAGTTCCACCTCAAAAGACCGAAGTAACTAAAGATGGCCTCTTTGCGTGTTCAATCACATTTGAAGTCACGCAGCAAAATTATAGGGACAATTCTAGGGGATGGCTTGACAGGTGGGGTGGGTGTTAGTTCCATCTCAAAAGCTTGACGGGTGGGGGGGATGTTAGTTCCATCTCAAAAGCTTTGACGAGTGGGGTGGGGTGGGGGCATCTCAGGAGCTCCGGGAACAGGAAGCAACTGCAACAAGAAAGAATGTTGACATTTAGAGAGCGACAAGCTGAACATACATCATGACGAGCCCTTCTGTTTACAAGGAAACAATGACCTGTAATGTTTATTAAATCTGTTACCTGTAGATCCCTCAAATTCCTTCATTTTCCTCAGTCCCATCTTCATCGATTTCCTCAGTTGCATCACTGCATCCATAACCATAAAATAAACTCAGACTGTATGAAGTCTTCCCAAACAGAACAGGGAATTAAGTTTTTCCCACAGAACGACACATCCTGAATGCCACCCACTTCAGGATTGCAATTTCTTTCCCAGGAATGTGCCATTCTTAAGAGTGGCAAAGGTTAAATCCCTTTTCTAACCCCAACAAAAGAAAACTCAAATACAAAACTCACTCGGATGTTTTGTATGCATTCCAAGTGCTGACAAGCCTAAGAAGAAAAAAGATTTATGTTAGAACATATTCCAAAGTTGTAACAAAATGTATAGATAAAGACAGACAGAGATATTAATAGACACACCTTTCTGGTTTTTCAAACACATATAACACATGCAGAACCAGCTTTGTAATAAATCTGCCAAGGTCATATGCAACCATAATATCTAGTATAACAGGATCTTCGATTGATTGAACTCCATCGATCTTCATCCGAAAATAATATGGAGTTAGTTTTTATGTAGAAACTATATATTCATGTTTGAACTAGAAAAGTAGAACAGATACAACATGTACGGGATAGGAACAGTACAGAAACTATGCAGACAGGAACAGATACAATTCTTGTGTTTGAGATAGGAACAGATACAATTCATGTTTATACAATACATGTGTACAGATAGAATACAGAAACTATATACCTGTGTGTATTTCAAGCCATGATTACTGAAATTCCTCACAAATCTGAGGAGATCCCAGTAATGATCTTTGTATGTTTCTATACTACTAGAAGCTTCGTCATAGTGGAACACCTTGTTATATGGCATGATAGCACCTATTTTTGTCCACCCAACGCGATCTAAGCGCCGAAGGGGACGATATTCAAAATCTGCATTCTGTCTACGGGCGTCATCACACAATCTGAAGAGCCTTTCAAGCAAATTTGACGTGGACGCTGGTGGCAGAAAAGCCATATGGTCAGCAAGAAACTTCTGGAAAATCTCAAATTTTTCAGACTCAAGCTCAGGGAGAGACATCACATCAGAATGAAATTCGTCAAAATAGGCTGGACCCTTGATGCCTTCAATCTTGTAATACGGGCGCAAGAGGACTATGAACTTCTGAAGGTCAGCAACAATTCCATCTTTAGTTGCATTTACTGCCATCTTGTCAATGATTAATGTTGCACCATCCCCACGAACCCGAATGTCAAGTATACTCCATTCCCCATTCCAGCAGTGGCCAGCCTTATGAACTTTCAATATGTAGTTCAGCAAACGTTTAGCAATTTTCCTCCCAGTTCGTGTCAAAACTGTAACTATATCCTTATTGAAAAGAGTGAACAACCTAACCAATCTTTTCCTCGATACGAAGTTTGGGAAATATTCTTCACTGCATGTAAAAAAAATATTAGTCTTGGGCTATCTACATATCTAGCAAATATGCTCATTGCATGATAATCCGTAGAGAATTAAGAATTTCTATCTCTTTCATCGATTTTTTTTATTACATGAAAAGGAGAAATGGATACTAGAGAACTTACCCAAGAAGCTCAGGCAAATGGGCTATATCAGCTGGTAATAACTTTCGCTCCTCATCTTTTTCCTCTGTATGGACCACATCATCTGATACATGAGAACTTGTTGAAGTTTCCGACACAATGGAAGCAATATCCTTGCCTTCGAGGTCCTCAACATTTTCAATGTTGGCAGATGCCAATTCTTGGCTGCAAGTCACAGAACATCGCTTTTAGTACAAATTTATTTACTGGCTGCAAATCACAGAACATAGCTCTTAGTAAAAAAATATTTCAAAATGTGACTTTTGGATGAACTCAGCAGCAAACCTTGGATCAGTAATTTCGTCCAAAAGTTCTTCCATCACTACATTTGCTTGCACCATCTTTTCAGTATACCACTTTTTAGCCTGATGTCATATTTGTAGTCAGGAACAATTGAAAAGAAACTTCATAACAATTAAGTAAGTTCCATTACCAACACTTCTTCAACTCTCAAGCTAAAATATGTTAGCATGGTTCTCGTTGTATTCTGACTTTTGCCTGCCTCCACAAACGAAAACCCTCCTTCGGGCAAATTGGTGGAGAAGAAAGTGCCCTCACTTCCGACTTTTAAGATACCTAGAAGCACATCAGACGATGGCTTCTCCCTTTTCATTTCCATCAAATGCTATAGAGAAACAGGGGTGGGTGGATACAAATTATACATGTTGATGTTGATGAATATGAACAGTTTGAGTCAACAATCTTTACCTTCAGTTGTTTCAGCTGTTTCAGAGCATCCCTCACCTCAGGTGGTGTTACAAGAAATTCTGGTCCTAGTATCCATTTCTTGAAAATTGGGTCGACAGGCAATCCATGTGATTTCTAGAAACATTTTTTTTTCCATGTCAAGCCAACCACAAAATTATAGAAGCTCGATAAAATTGTACAAAGAAATGTCAATGCTCACAAATACCTCTACAGTTTGATCACCATCAGACAGGATGCTATAAGCATCTTCATCCGAAATCTAAACCATGAAAAAAAACTATGAAAATATGTAAAGCAATATACACTATACAATAAGCAACCCAGTGTAAATAGCTTACCTGATCCCAGTATTTCGCAAATGCGTCCTTGTTCCATGAACGATTCTACAGAATATTTACAAAGATTCAATGAAACATTATAAAGAGCTCGTGTGTTTTGTTGGGGAGAGGAGGGGGGGGGGGGGGGGGGTAAGGCAAAAACCAGAGCAGCTTTGGAAGTTGGCACATGAGCTTCAAGATGTCTTTCATAATTAATTTCTGTGCAGAATTCCTCCAAACATTTCGAACACTTGTACACTTTCTGGTTGATGTGTGCCTGTTGCAACAAAATACAGTACACACAACATCAACCTTAGATTAGTTAACACTGTACCAGTTGGAAAAAACAAAGCATTCTGCTGATTCCTTACCCTGGTGTATGAAAAGTCACCAGCTACAAATATTTCTTTTTCATCGACCTAATATTATCAACATGGAACAAGACAATAATAAGCACAATTGCCATTTTCAAAACACAGATGCACAGAAGGGGCATGCAATGACATAGTTACATACCATAGTTTTCCAAGAAGCAGAAGGGTTCTTCTTGTGAAGGGCTTCATCTTCTACTAACATGTATACAGTACCATTGTGCTGCATAAAACATACAGAAGATATAAAACCAGAAAGCTTATTAAAAAATGAGAGACTCCACTTAAAGTAAAGGTTCATACCTTACAAATGGTATTGAATTCCCCGTTCAAATACAAAATACCAATTTGTCCAGGCTCAAGTTGCTCTTGTAAAGAGGGAAAAACCTAGAAGTTCATAGGCAAGCTCATTTTATAAGATTGGAAAAATGAGAAAGCTCATCTTATAAAATTTGGAAAATAAGACATCTGCATAAAGTTAAGAACTCCCTTTTCTTTTTTTCCCAGGTTACTGACAATGGTGAGTCCAATATGAATGGTTTAACCATGGGGTTGATAAAGTTCATAATTTATCACACTTTATGTTGTGTAGTCCGGTTAATCAGGGTGGGATCGGACTATGCACCTGGGAATCTTACTAATGGTGTCAATCATATATCCAGGAATAAACAAATTTACTTTGAGCAACAATGATTTCAACGTGTGATATACTAAAGAAATGTTATCATGCATAATCATTTATGTTACACCTAAATGATTGGAGTCAATACCTGCTCATTGAATGCAGGTGCATGGAGTAGTGGAACTCCCAAAATGCGAAATAAATCATATTCTCTTGAATCCTCAAATTTGGCAGTGCTGTAGTGTTTACAGGCCAAAAAATGGAAATTAGGACAAAGCAAAGTCACGAAATACTGAAACAATAAAAAACAGTTAACCCACAAGGATAACCTACCCAGCCACAGGGTTAACCTTAATGCCCGTGCAAAGTCTCTTAGTGATATCAAAGTACTCTACAACGATTCGCTGACTCTCAGGCGTTGGCAGTACATTGTTCTTATGCCAGTTCAAAATTTTTCCCGAAATAAGCCTTTCCATGAATTGGGCCACTGTAAACTTGGGTTCACGGGAATCAAAATTGGCTTCATTGTTCAAAACCAACCAATTCGAAAGAGAAGTTAGGGCAGAAGCCGCCCTGTCGTTGCAGACCAAAACTTTTGTAGATCCGCCCATGAACTCCATCTCCCGTGCCGTGTACCTCATCTTTCTGTTTCAAGACCTGCAGAGGAGATTTGGGTGGTAGGAAGGAGGTCATACGATGGGACATTGCGTAGTGGGGTGATATGTCTGTTGAATACATACAAGAGTCCTAGCATTAGAGTTCCCAGACAACAAATTGAGCCTGAGCCGGTTGCAACTTACTTTACCACGAGTTCGACGAACGGCGTGAGGCGACACAAGGGCGGAGGAGAGCTCTGCTGCGTGGAGGAGGTCGACGTCCTCGCCGCGTCACGGGCGTCGCCGGTAGAGACAGCCCGTGGTCGTCGCCGGTAGCTCGGCGCGTCTACGGGTCCACACCCGCCGCACAGAGATGTCGAGTCGTCGGCGACCTAGGCCATCTCAGATCGTCGGGTTACGCGGCGGGCGGCGGGCGGCGGGCGCGGGCAGAGAACCAAGTCATTGGCGGCTCATTTGCCCTAGGCAAGGGGACAGTGGTATCTTCGGGCCTGGATAGGCTCCTCAGCCCAATTACGGCCTGCTGGCCCACGCCCACCGATTCAGCAGGAATGCAGGATTCAGAAATCAGAAACTCTTCTCTGCAACCGCAAGCGCGTAAGGATGGCGATGGGTAAATCCTCATCGAGAATGGCCACCCCAGACGCATCCCCACCATAAAAATTTGAGACCGTCAGAATCCCTATATCCACAATGGGTGGGGCATTTTCCCCATACCCATAACCGGCCGGGTAAATACCCGGCGGGTCACCCGTACCCGCCAATAGTTTATTCATGGCGTCGACTTCAACTGTCATGAAAAAGGACACAAGATTGCATCCTGTACAAGAAATGAGTCTCACTCTGGGAAAACGAGAGGTTCCGGTTTGGCAAAACTGGAGGTACCGGTCTTAGCTGTGAGACCCATATCAAGCTAAACAAAGACTTCCTTAAAGCTCAAGAAAAATATATGGGAGGTGTTACTGTCCGAAGTTAAGATAAGAAAACAACAAGCAACATCAAGCACAAAATTTTCTATGCATGTCAAAAGAAGGGTCATCTTGGTAAGGATTGCCCAAATGGTAACGTTCGTAAGCTCAAGTTCATCCATAATGATTCTAAGGAGCTTAGGAAGAACCTAAATGACTCTTGTGCTGCCAAAGTGACTCACTCACCTAAGGCTAGCTGTAACAACTCTACCTTAATTAGGTGTAATTAAACTTAAGTAAGTCATTAGTCACTAAGTAAAAGAGGTGAAAGGTCCAATTTGCCCTAAAAAGCTCTTTTTGGAGTTAAATATAAAAAATGAGTTTTTTATACAAACTTAAAATTTTGCCTGAATAAGAGTTGTAAAACTTTTAATTTCAAGCAACTTTTATTATATACACTTTGGCTGATTCGGAGTGGGAGAAATAAGAATCAAATCAGGAGTATATTAAAACCCTACAATTGACCTAAGTCCTGGAATTCATGTTTTTCCTCAAATTTGCAGCCTGTTATCTCACAATTCTATATCTAACCTCAAGTCAGACCTTTAATAGAAGTTGGAGTTCCTTGAGTGTGTTCCAACTTTGTTACACTGACCCAGGTCCATTTCACAACTGAACCTGCTCAAAAACTTGGTCAAAGTCGAGTAAAATAGTCAACTCAGCCTTTTTGCATTCCAGCGCTAAGTCTGAAAAATGTCCAGAGCGCCGCGCATCTTGGCGAGCCTGTTCCTCCAAAAATCTGAACTGAACTTAAGAAAAGTCCTTAATAGAAGCTGGAGTCCTAAGATCGAGGAACTTTTCGTTTAATAACACTTTGGCCTGATTCAAACGGGAAGCTATTCAAAATCTGAGCCAAAGTTGGCCAAAATGCTGAAAAACAGCAAAACCAAGTTATGCCTAAGTCCCTGGAGGCCGGCGTTCTGCCGAACTTTGCAACTCCATAGTTTCAAATTCGTCTTGTTTTCAAGCAAACTCCTTTTGTAAAGTTTGCAGCCGGATGTCAGGTCTACAAGTTTTACTTTTGGAGTTTCACGAGTTCCTTTGAAAAGTTTGGAGAAAAATGCCCCCAAAATCGGCCTTGTTGGCGGCCCCAAGGAGCGCCCCGCTCAGCGCGCGCCCGGGACGTGCCCAGCATGTTCGCCCGAGCGTCGCCCACCGCGTGGCTCTCGCCCACCGGCGAGCTCGCCGACAGCCAACCAACGGCCTCGACGGGACAACTCGCTCGCCAGGACGCCCTATGACCACTTGACTCTATCCTCCCTCTGCCCGAGTATCTCCCACGCCTAATGCCGCGTTGCGCCACTGCCGCTCCCCTCCGCCACGCCATGGCTGCTCGATGGCCGAGCTCCGCCTCCCCAATCTGCCGCTCGACGGCGACAGGACAACCCCCGGTTGGCCCTATCGCTCCGCCCGACAAAGAAGATCACGCACCCCTCCTATCTCTCCCGCCCAATCGCCGGAAAATCCTCGCATGCGCCCGCGCCCTTCTTCTGCCAGCGGGAGCCGCCGGCCAAAGGCGCCACCTCGTTCTCCTCCCCCACTCGCCTCTAGCCACGTCCGCCGCCAGCATTGGCTCCGCCCTTGCCCTCCGCACCTCCCCGACCCTATAAAATGAGACGATGAGCCGCCTGCGCAGCTCCCCACACCCGCAAAGCTCCGCCGCTCCCCTGTTTTTCCAGCGCCACCGCACGGGTCTCCTGTGGAGCTCCCACCTCCACGCCACCCTGCACCCCGCTGCTCGCTCCGCCACACCGCCGCGCACGTCCCCGAGCAACTTGTTGCCCTTCAGGAGCCCCGCCGTCGCCAGAACATCGTCGGGACCCCGCCGCCGAAGCCGCTTTCGTCCCCAAGCCATTTCGCCGCCGCCGAGCCTGCTCCTGCCACCCTAACCGCCGCCAATCGACCCTAAATGAGCCCGCGCTCCTCCCCGGTTACTTGTTGCCCTGGCTCGAGCCTCACCTCGCCGGAATCGGGCGAACATTGCCGCCAGCCGCCGCGAGTACCTGTCTGTATTGTTTACCTTCTTCCAAGGGCCTTAGCGCAAGAACTAGGGACCCCTATGTAATTAAACCGTAGACCCGAGGGTTAGTTTGTAAGTTGTTTTCGGTTTTTTGTTTTAAATCTGCAGAAAATGATTTAAACTTTGTAAATGCACCATAAAACGTAGAAAAATCAGAAAAATGCCAAACCACTTTTGTTGAACTCAGTGAACTGTCTAGTTTCATACAAAAATAATCTTGCCCATGTTACTGTTGTAAATAATATCCTATAGTTTTATTTCTTGCTTAGGCCTTTTAAATCATAGTAAATCGAAGAAAAATGCTAAAAGGGTAAATCCAACTCTGAGGTGCATGTTTCAGTGAGTAGAAGCTCAGAAAAATACTTAGAGCCCTGGAGTAGAACTTGATATCACTGTTTTAACCTTATATTTGAAATCTAGGGTTAAATCTTCGTTTTTGCATAAGTTTTAAACTAGAGCTGAGAAAAATATGAATCCACTTGGAGTAGCTTAGTTTTGAAGTGCAGTTTGTAGGAAAAATATGGAATATGGTCAGAAACTGAAAGAAACCCACTTTCCTTTATAGAACAAGATAAATAGGAGAAAAATATGGGAAATAGATGTCCTTCTCCAAAAATCATGAAAATTTCACCAAAGCCACTGTAACACACCTTCAATCTACTGTTAAAATTTCACCCTCAGAATCACTGTAGGTTTTGAGATAAAAATGATTAAGTTGATGCTACCCTTGGTGGTAAAATACGTTTCATTCTTTTTGTGGTAAGCCAATGGATCCCAAATTTCTACAGTAACTCAGTGATGACACAAGTAAGGTGCTGTAATTTTTTCTCAGTGCCATATTGTGGCGGAACCACCTCGGATTAACTTAATTAAATCACGGTTAAGCCGCCTGACACGCGACACTCATGCCTTAGTCAAGTTAACTCGAAGTGCCGTCGGATTTCATCCGATTTAACCACTTAACAAGACCAAGTTAGCATAACCCACACGAAGGTGAGTGGTGCAGAGAATACAACAGATCAACCAAATTAAACAAGTTCGACGATTTATTTCAACATTGGTTCGAAATTCAGAGTTTTACAAGATTCAAAAGCAGCGGAAAGATGAAATAACGGAAGTTAGCGCCAAAGTCGGATGTCCCTGATGAGGCTGATCGGGACATCAGTGATCCCTTTCCTCGCCGTCCGAGGAGGGATCCCACTCGACCGTCCACCCAGGAGGAAGCTAGGGCGGCCAAGTGCCAACAGCAGCAAACTCAGAGGCTGCAACTTCACCTGAAAAGAGAGCCACAAACAAGGCTGAGCTTCTAAGCTCAACAAGACTTAACCGACCGGTGGGAAGAGCTACTCCACCACTTCTAGACATGCAAGGCTCTTTGGCTGAGGGGTTTGTTTTGCTAAAAGCGACCACAGTGAGTCCTTACTTTCAATATTTTAGCTCAGATTCTGTCGTTGTCAAGATTTGCGGATCAAGACTTAGACTAGTAAATTTCTTTTATGCACGTAAGGCTTCGGATGGTGGCGTGGGAGACACGGGGTTAGACTGGTTCGGGCAAAGGAACGCACTACGTCCAGTATCGGGGCTACTCATGTTACCCACGCGGGGTTCTGTAGTAGGGGTTACAGGAGTGCGAGAGAGGGAACTGATCCCAGGTCTCTTGAGAGTGTGTTCATGCTCTAGGTGGGTGTGAGTGTATTCTGTTTGCTTGAGTCCCGTGTCTCAGGACCCCCGGTCCTCCTTTTATAGCGCAAGGGGGAGCTCGGGGTTACAGTTGAGCCAGGCGTGAGGAGGAGTAAAAGGGATAAGCTAAGTAAAAATATAACATAAGGAGAGGGACCCAGAGCTGCCGCCCCTCGCTCCGGCCTCCGACCCCTGTTAGCGCGTCCGTCGAGGAAGGGCGGTTTCTTCCAGATCCTGTCGATGATCTCCCGGTCGCCGTTGTCGCCGAGCACGATGATGATGTTCAGCCTTGGCATCTGTTCCCGCTGGGGAGGATAGCCGATTCTGTTACCCTGCTGATCGCCCATGAGACGCGGACGTCGCATCCCTGTCATTTGGAGCGCAGGGCGCGAGAACGAGCGGAACGCCCTCCTATGCCGTTCGGCGCGGGCCATGAGTACCTTGTGGCAAATCAGAGGGGGCCGCGACCACTGCAGCTCGCGTCGCACGGTCGCACATGGGTATTCGTGTCAGGTTATGTTGGGGGTGCCACCCCTTTTCTGCATGCCAGGGCCGCGGCGCATTTATGGTGAGTTCGATAGGGGGACCCACGAGATCAGCACCCTGATCCTCGGATTCGCGCCCGAGGTGGATATTTGTCTTGTGGGCCCGAACGAGTCCGACCCCCGTGCACAGGGTCGGGCGAGGCGGAGTCTTGCGGTGGGGGTCGGGCGCTCCCGACCCCGGTCCCCTGGGTCGGGTGAGGTGGAGTTTAGTCTTCAAGGAGTCGGGAATGTCCGACCCCGTGACGCCGGGTCGGGCGAGGCGAAAAGTGGCCTCTCCTTCCCATATTGGACCGACGGCGATCTTGCTACCTCAGGCAGGCCTGGTCCTTTGCGTTTTGTTGTTTCCATGGGCTTGGGGAGATCGTTAATATTTCCCCCCAACAGTAGCCCCCGAGCCTGTGGTGGAGCGGGGACGCTCCTCCAGAGGCTGCTGTGATCGCCAGAGCGGGATCCTCACGATTGATCCGGGATAGGAGGTGTTGTTCGGATGGTTCGACCGAGGGGATTAGTTAGGCGACTCGTCCTGTGGGGTACTCGGCGCGGGCGGGCTTCTTGTCGTTCCCTTCCGTATGCGAGCCTTAAGTTGAGACCACCCGCGTGGCCTTAGGTTGCGAGGCCAGCCCCGAGCCCCTGCGCGTTGCAGGGGACCGGTCGGAGGTTGGGTTGACTTTTGTTCGTTCCCCCTCAAGCGTCCGTTCGCTAGGTCGGAGGGGGCGAGCCGTGCCATGCTATCCTCATCGGACGAACCGTGGTGCTCGTTGAGCTACTGACGGGTTGATTCGAGTGGGATCCCGGTCCCCGTTCGGGGGGGTCCGACTTAGGCCAAGCTGGTGGCGTACCCCAGGCTCCGGTCGGCCAGTTCATATAGTTCCCGAGTTCGTTCGGTCGGATCTGGGGGCTCGTTGCCTTTCTTCGGGGAAAAACCATGAACTTTGATGCCAATCCGGACTCGAACGTGAGATTGAGACGCCCTGGGCTGTTGCGCGCCTGGGTGACAGTCGCTAGCGGACCCGTCTCTCCTCACCCCTCACTCAGGGTTATCCTGAGGCGGCTGTCGAACCCGCGGCGGGCCAGCCTTCGAACCTCTGGATTGTAATGGGCCGTAGGGGCATTTTCAGCCCTGTATCCCCTTTTTACCTTTCGATGGGCCTTGGGCCGAATCGTAGTGGATGTCGCGTCCTGGGCTGAATGTGGAGGACGTCGTGTGCATGTTTTCCGGGAGACAAAGTGGTGGAGGGTGCCGACCCGTAAATCGAGGGAGGAGAGGATGTTTCTGTTGCAGATCGTGCGCGGTTTCCGAAAAGAAGACGGGCGTGACGGGGGCGTACCTGGCGCCACATTTATTGCGATAAGGGCGTCAGTTCTGCTTCCGTCGCACCTTCCCTATAAAACGAGTACTTCCCCTCGCTGGTTCCGCCCGCCATTTCCTTCAAGCCTTTTCGCCTCCTCGCGCGCCCTTAGCTCCTTTGGGCTCGCTTCGTCCTCCTCCGCCCAGCGTCGCACCCTTTCTCCCCATCCCCCGTCGAGCTCCTCCCCCTCCGGCGATGGGATCCTGGGCAATTTGCCACTTCAGCCCCTCGCGCGCTAAAGGCCTAGTGAGGAAGGGCCTCCTCTGCGAGAGGATGGAGGTGGGTGAGTGGGAGCTTCCGAAGACGGAGCAAGCGCTGGCGCCGCCCGCCGGTTATGTCGTCTCCTTCGCCCACTTCCACGAGAGGGGGTTTGCGACTCCGCCGAGCCTCTTCTTCCGCGGGCTCCTGCATTATTATGGGCTTGAGCTGCAGCACCTCAACCCCAACGGGATCCAGCACATCGCGGCGTTCGTCGCGCCGTGCGAGGGATTCCTGGGTATCGAGCCCAACTTCTCGCTGTGGAAGTACTTCTTCACGGTGAGCCTGTACCAGAAGGCGGAGAAGAAGGGGAGCCAGCAGCGGTCGCCCCCGGTGCCGATAGGGTGCGCCGGAATCCACCTCCGCCATACCCGCGCCAAGGAGTACATGGCGATGAAGACCGCGGCGTCCCACAAGGGGTGGCACTAGCAGTGGTTCTACGTGAAGAACTACTCGAACTCCCCCCTGCCGGAGTTCACCGGCCGCGTTATCGAGGCGGCGCTAGAGGTGTGGGCGTACGGCCCGGTTAACAAGGAGAAGAAGCGGATCCATGGCCTGCTGCAGGCGATCGAGCACCTGAAGGCGAGAGGGTTGACCGGAGCCGGAGTCGTCGGGGCATACCACGCCCGGCGGGTGGCGTCGCTGATGCTTCGGGTCCGCTCGCTTGCCGACATGACCCCGGGTGCACCGACCGAGAGCACCGCCCTTGCGATGGGTGCGCTCGCCGCCTCCGAGATCTGGCGACGGATTCGTGAGGCGCTGGAGGACAAGGACGCCGACTATCCGGTGCCCGGGCACCCTCCGATGCGCCCAGACGAGAACTTCATTGACTTGGTAAGGATTTTGTGCGCCAATCTTCTTTTTTCGTGTTTCTTGGTTCGCCGCTCTAATGCGGGTTCTTTTTGCGTTTGCAGGGCAGCATGGCCCGGGTCGTGGACTCGCGCCCGCCGGTGCTGGAGGACGCCGAGCGGCGGCTGCAGAACTGTCTCCTTGCTGAGAAGCAAAAGCGCCGCAAGGACAAGGAGACGGCGAAGAAGAAGAAAAGGGCCGCCAAGGAGTTCCAGCGGTGGCGACGAGGACAGGTCGTGTCGGACGATGATGACGACGATGACGACGACGATGAGGAGGAAGAGGAGGAGGATGACGACGACGAGGAGGAGATTACCCTATCCTCCCGGTCGGGCGCGCTCGTTATTCGGGAGACACGCTCCCAAACGGCCGCGAGGGATGAGGCGGGCGGATCATTCGCCCAAGACTTGGTCCCGCACAGCTCTGGGGCCGTGCCCCAGGGGTTGGCGCGGAGCGCTCCCCAGGGGTCGGTGCGAAGCGTCCCCCGGGGTTCTACAGAACCCGCCCTCATCCCCGTGCCTGCGGCCCAGGAATAGAGGAGCGGCGACAAGCGGCCGCTGCCGGACGCCTCAGGGTCGGCGTTCGGCTCGGAGGCGAAGCGCGCCGTCCTTGCGCCGGGGGAACGTGAGTTGAATTTCCTCGCGAACCTCGTTCCTTTCCATGCATCATGTTTGTTTCCGCTGATGTTTGTCGATTGTTTTGCAGCACCGCCCCTCGAGGCCTCGTTCTGCAGCTGGCGCCCAAGAAGGCGCTGCGGGTGTCGTCCGCCCCTGCGGAGCGGACCGCGGCCCCGCCCGCGGTGAGCAGCGGGGCTCCTGGTGAGGTCACGGGTCCCACCGCGAAAGTGGCCCCCGTGGCGGGGACCGGTAGAGTGGTGCCGCCACCGGGCGCGGGAGAGGGCGTGGACCCCGCTCCGCCTTCCGCTTCCTCGGCCGACCCCGCGGTGCGGAGTATCGCTCCCTGGGGCCCTCAGGCCGGGGAGGCGATCGACGCCGAACATTAATGCCCTTTTAACCGTCCTTCACGATGCCTTCTTATTTATTGCCCTTTTTACTTCTGACGGGACACGCCTTACCAAACATCCATGCTTTCTCTACTTATAAATGCCAGCCTTGGTTTCGCTCTTGAGAACACCCGCTCCACTTGATTCCTTTTTCTCCGATTTGTTTTCGTCGGAGTGTTTACAGCCATGTCTTCTTCATCCTCTTCTTTCTCCTCTGTTAACCAGGTAGGAAATCCATCTCCGCCTTCTTTCAGTTCGATTCCCCCAAAACACTCTAACGTAGGCGGTTATATATTGTTTCTTTTTCCAGCCACGGCGCCTTAGTCCTGAACTCGAACGAGCAATCGGGCTCGTGTACTCTGACGAAGCATTATCACAAGAAGATAAGGACCTGATTAGGGCTCATCGTGAAGAACTTCGAGATCATGTCCCTGCCGACGTCCAACGGATCTGGAACTTCATCAACGGCAATGACAACAGGCGACCCCAAGTTGACAAGAGCCACCCACTCCCTCGTCCAGTTACCCTTGAAGACACCGCGGCGGGGACATCGCGCCCGACGATGGATCGGAGTCATCCTCTTCCTCGTCAAGTTGAAGCGGAGGCCGCGATGAAAGACATAGAAGAACGAAGTATCCGTCTTCTGATAGAACTAGACAGGATTGAGAGAGAACTCAAGAAGAAGTGTGGTTGATTATTTTTTGTTCTAAGGGCGACTTGTACTACGTCGGCCGTGTAATCTATCATCCGTACCGAATGATGAATCGGCTGATTTGGACGATTATATTTTTCCTTTAGGCGATTTTTTCTTTCGTATCGGCTGCGTGTTTGTCCGTCATATTCTGCGATCAATTCTTATGCTCCGACCCATATACTGGGGTAATACCTTTTCAAGTATCTCCCGTTCAAAGCCCTAGTAAACTCTTCTCCTTCGATTGTTTCCAAAATGTAAGCATTTCCCGGGGCACATCGGCCGATTTTATACGGCCCTTCCCAAGTGGGAGACCACTTACCGAATTTAGGATCCTTTGACCCAATCGGCAGCACTAACTTCCATACGAGGTCCCTCGGGGAGAACTGCTTAATTTTGACCTTCTTGTCATACCATCTGGCCACTTTCTTCTTGTTTTCTTCGATACTGATCAAAGCTCTCAAACGTTGACCTGCCAAGTCGTCAAGTTCTCTTTTCATGAGCGAGGAGTAATCATCGGCCGCCAGCTGATCTTGGAGCGACGTGCGTCTCGATCCTGTTCTCAACTCCCATGGCAGTACTACCTCATGACCGTACACCAACTGATAAGGAGACACCTTGGTGGCCCCGTGGTAGGCCATCCTGTATGCCCATAGAGCCTCGGTCAGACATAAATGCCATTTTTTGGGTTGTTCCTCTATCTTCCTTTTGATCAACTTGATTATCCCTTTATTGGAAGATTCGGCCTGACCATTGGCTTGAGCATAGTACGGAGAGGAGTGTAGCAGGTTGATCCCCATATCGGCCGTGAACTCTTCGAATTCTCCTGATGTGAACATCGTTCCTTGATCCGTCGTGATAGTCTGAGGGATGCCGAAACGATAGACGATATGATCCCTTACGAAGTCGACCATGGCAGCCGATGTTACGGCTTTTAACGGAATCGCCTCCACCCATTTGGTGAAATAATCTATGGCTACTAGAATGAATTTATGTCCTTTGCTTGATGGAGGATAAATTTGTCCGATGAGGTCTATTACCCAACCTCTGAACGGCCACGGCTTGATGATCGGGTTCATGGCCGATGCGGGCGTACGTTGCACATTCCCGTATTTCTGACAATCTTGGCATCCTTTATAATATTTGAAGCAGTCTTCGAGGATTGTCAGCCAGTAGTATCCATTATTCCTAATCATCCACTTCATCTTATGTGCCGATTGGTGGGCTCCACATACTCCTTCGTGGATTTCTCCCATCAGAGTCTTCGCCTCCTCTGTTCCTAGGCATTTGAGTAGAACACCATCAATCGTCCGGTAGAACAAGTCATTTTCTAGTAACACATATTTTGTGGCCTGAAATCGTATTCGCCGATCCACTTTCTTAGACGGATCTTTTAAATAATCGGCGATCTCTTTTCGCCAGTCGTCGGCCGTGAGCTCTAGAACCATGGCGCCCTGAATCGGCCGATATCCGGACGCGTGCTGGGCAAGCCTATTGGCCTCTTCGTTATGATCCCTAGGGATATGCTCAATAACCGGGACTTGAATTCTTTCAGAAGTTGGAGGCAATCTTCCTAATAAATCCTTAATATGTCATCCTTGCATTCGGACCTTCCTGTCAATTGGTCCACGATAAGCATGGAATCCCCAAAAATCTCGAAGGCGTCGGCCTTGATCTCCCTTAGCAATTGTAGTCCTTTTAACACAGCTTGGTACTCTGCTTGGTTGTTAGTGGCGGATGCTTCTATCGGCAGAGAGAAATCATAGCTTGCCCCCCGAGGCGATATGAGAATGATGCCGATTCCTGATCCGGCCCCACTTGACGAACCATCAAAATATAAGGTCCACGGTACTGGCTCCACGACGGCGATTTCTGGTCCGCAGTGCTGGGCAACGAAATCGGCCATAACCTTACCTTTGATGGCTTTTGCCGATTCATATCGTAAATCGAACTCAGATAAAGCCAAGATCCATTTTCCGATTCGTCCTTTCAAAATCGGCAATGACATCATGTATTTTACCACGTCGTCTTTGCATACGACTACACATTCTGCCGATAACAAATAATGTCTGAGCTTGGTGCATGAGAAGTAAAGGCATAGGCATAGCCGCTCTACCGGGGGATATCTTGTTTCAACGTCCAGAAGTCTTCTGCTAACGTAATATATTACTCGTTCCTTTCCTTCAAACTCCTGAACCAAAGCCGACCCAATAGCTCGTTCATCGGCTGATAAATACAACTTAAATGGCTTACCAGTTTGAGGTGGAATCAATACTGGTGGCGAGACCAAGTACTGCTTGATATCTTTTAGTGCCTTGCGTTGCTCTTCTCCCCATACGAACTCTTGGTCGGGTTTTATCTTTAACAATGGTGTGAAGGCATGGATACGTCCGGATAGATTAGATATGAATCTTCTGATGAAATTGACCTTGCCGATTAAGGACTGCAACTCAGCTTTATTCTGTAGGGCCAGGACTTTATTGATGGCCGCTATGGTCTTCCGGTTGATTTCTATCCCACGTTCGTGAACGATGAATCCCAAGAATTGTCCAGCGGATACGCCGAAAGCACACTTGTTCGGGTTCATCTTCAGCCCGTGTTTTCTCGTGCATTCCAGTACCTGCCGCAAATCGGCCAGATGTTCCTGGTGTCCTTTCGATTTGACCACGACATCGTCGATGTAAATTTCCACCAGAATGCCGATAAGTTTGTGAAATATGTAATTCATGGCTCGCTGATACGTAGCGCCGGCGTTCTTCAAACCGAAAGTCATTACCACCCACTCGAATAAACCAAGGTGATCCGGGCACCTGAAGGCCGTTTTGGATATGTCCTCTTCGGCCATTAGTATCTGATTATATCCAGCGTTTCCATCCATGAAACTAATAACTTTGTGTCCCGCGGCAGCATCTATCAGCACATCGGCCGTCGACATTGGGTACCCGTCCATCGGCGTGGCCTGATTGAGATTCTTGAAATCGATGCACACGCGGAGCTTCCCATTCTTTTTGTACACGGGTACAATGTTGGAGATCCATTCGGCGTAACGGCATTGCTGAATAAATTTTGCTTCGATTAGCCTCGTGATTTCGGCCTTTATATCGGGCAGGATTTTAGGATTACATCGCCGTGCGGGTTGCTGATATGGCCGATATCCCGGCTTTATGGGTAACCGGTGTTCGACAATGGACCGGTCTAATCCGGGCATCCCATGGTATTCCCAAGCAAAGCAATCTTTAAACTCTTTTAATAAACTTGTCCGGGCATCTCATGGTATTCCCAAGCAAAGCAATCTTTAAACTCTTTTAATAAACTTGTCAATTTACATTTGTATTCTGGATCCAAATTAGCACTGATGTACGTCGGCCTTGGCTTGGTGCCATCGCCTAAATCTATCATCTCTAATGAATCGGCCGACGTGAACCCGTGCCCTAGCTTTCTATCTTCCCGGACGAACTGATCCATTTAATCGGAATCTTCGGAGCCGACTGCTCGGATCGGCTGTATACAAAAATCGGACACCTTCAGGAAATCAATGTCCCATATCCTCCCGGATATGCACTTGACATTCTCGCAGCTCCATTGCTGTGTATCGGCTGCCGCGACGCTGTATGTGGAATCGACGGTGACCACTTCGATGTTGTCGCTGACCCACTGCACGAGGCATTGGTGCATTGTAGACGGGATGCAGCAATTTGCATGTATCCAGTCTCGTCCGAGCAGCATGTTGTAGGACCCTTTGCCATTAATAATAAAGAAAGTAGTGGGAAGGGTCTTACTGCCGATGGTGAGGTCAACGCAGAGCGTGCCGCGGGCGGGAGACACGTTGCCTTCGAAGTCCTTGAGCATCATGTTTGTCTTGGTCAGGTCGTCATCACTCTTTCCTAGCTTCCGAAACATGGTGTACGGCATGATGTTAACAACAACTCCTCCGTCTACTAGTAATCTGGTGATGGGTCGGCCGTTGACAAGCCCCTTGAGGAATAATGCCTTTAGGTGTTGCCGTTTGTCGTCCTCGGGTTTTTCGAACGTGGCTATCATTGGTTGTAAAGCCAATTGTGCCATCTGTTCTTTTATTGCCGACATGTTCTATCGGTCGGCAAGAGTCATGAATTCCATCGGCAGAATAAAAACCATGCTGACGTCGGCTGCCGATTCCTGGTTGTCATTGTCCCCTTTGTCGTTTCTTTTAGGGCGCCAAATCCGAGGCCTGTCGCTTTTCTTGTCCATCATATGTTGTTGTTCTTCTTCCTGTTGTTCCCATTGGCGGAGATGTTGGATTCTTCGTTTCTGAGATTTGGTCAATCCGTCGTGGCACCACCTAGGGTTTACAGGTTTAGTCAATGGCTTGGCACGTTCCCATTCTAGTTCGCGTCCGAAGGGGTTCTCGTCTGATACTCGAGTGTCGGCCATCTCTTCTAGCCGATCATGAGCGCTGACTCTGTCTTCTGGTTGGTTGTGCCGATCGAGTCTGCCCTCCGGCCTGTCGTTTCGCTCGCGCCTGTCTTCCGACCGGTCATATCGGTCACTTCTGCCCCCCAGCCGATCACGCACTGAAGGGCGCCGGTCCTCTTGTTCACGCCAGTTCCTGCTGATCGGCTCTAGCCTTCCATCTCTGGAACGAGACCTCCTGAATGACCGATTGTTACGATATGGGCGGTTCCACTTAGGGCAATTATCGGCCGATGGCAACCTAAGGTTATTTTCCCAACAGTGGATGAAGAATGGGCATCGCCAGTGGTCTTCATGTCGTCGCATCATCTCCTCCCGTATTCTTAAACTTTCTTGTTGTCGTTGATACTTGTTGAGTAGAAATTGGGAGGTGATGGGCCTGCGTGGTTCTCCCGATCCTTCGCCTTCATCCTCGATCCGTCGTTTCCCCTTGATGTCTTCGGGCGTCGTTTGATTTCTGGGGTCTATGGCACCGCTCTTTTTAGCCTATTCAGATGTTAGCACCTGGGTCTGGAGTGAATTCTTTCCCATGTCAACCATGTTGGTGGGGAAGGGGTGCTGGTCGATCTTCATCGGCTTGGCCGGCTTTGTTGGGACTTCAAATTTGAGCCTGCCTTGTTCGATGGCTTATTGTATCTGCTGTCGGAAGATTTTGCATTCATTTGTATCGTGAGAGGTGGCATTATGCCACTTGCAATATTTCATCTTCTTCAATTGCTCGGCCGACGGGATCGTATGGTATGGCGAGAGCTTGATCTGTCCTTCCTGGAGGAGAAGATCGAAAATTTTATCGGCCTTTGATGTGTCGAAACCGAATGCTTCCGGCTCCTTTTTCCCGAACGGACATGATATCGGCTTTTTTCCTTTAATCCATTCCGCCAGGCCGATTTCTGTTTCTTCTTCAGATTCAGTCCCTTCCAAACACGCCATTTCTGAAAATTCCTTCGCGGGTCAAAGGGGCGTACTTCCTGACCAGACAATCGGTGCACGATTTGGCTCAGGCTCTCAAACTCCTGTGAGGCATATTTCTCTTTGATATGAGGTAGGAGACCCTGGAAGGCTATGTCGGCCAATTGCGCGTCAGTAAGGGCTAGGGTGTAGCTTTTGTTCCTGATCTCCTTGAACCTCTGCACGTACGAGGATACTGGTTCATCACTTCTCTGTTTGAGGCTGGTTAAATCTGAAAGCTTCATCTCGTGTACCCCCGCGTAGAAGTATTTGTGAAACTGCCTTTCCAGGTCAGCCCATGTAATTACTGAGTTGGGTGGTAGTGTAGTGAACCATTGGAAGGCCGACCCGGACAGGGATGACGAGAAGAGGCGCACCCGTAGAGCATCTTGTGCCGCTGCCTCCTCGCATTGGATGATGAATCTGTTCACGTGTTCTACAGTTGAGGTATCAACCAGTCCCGAAAACTTGGTGAAATCAGGAACTTTGTACCGATGGGGAAACGGCAGTAAGTCATAATTTGGTGGGTATGGCATCCTGTATGTGTAAGTTTGCACCTTTGGTTTTAAACCGAATTGCTCTTGAATAACCTCCGCTATGCGTGCTGTCCAGTCTGGTTGTTGTTGATGGACTATCGGCTGGGGAACCGGCACGTGTTGGTAGACCGGCGGCGGGATGACCGGGTGGTGACCGAAAGCGTGCGGCGCCTGATGCGACGTGGCCGGCTACGTAGTCGGAACCGGTTGTCTTAGTGAACCAGCCGTTTCATCATATAGTATGATCGGCGCAGCGCCCCGAAGTGCTTCCGTTGCTTCCGCCCCCCTGCTCATCTCCGACGCGACTGGCTGATACTATGGAATCATCGGCCGCGCGGCCGATTGGAAAGGTCCCTGAATTGGAGAGCCTCCATGGCTGGCCGATTGATCTTGGACGGCCGTCGCCGATGGTGCCCCTCAAGGCACGGAATTCAAAGGAGGCAATTGTACGGAGGATAACTGAATAGATTGCGGCTGGAGATACGGCGCGCCGTTAGGCCCCAGAGGGATTGACGATGAAGGGGCGCTGGGACCTCCAGTTGGAGCCTGAATCGGCTGAGGAGCCGAGTAGGGTATACTTGAATAACTCCTGGTCGGGGTCCTGATGGGTGGGGCGTATGCCGGCCCCAGGTATCCTTGGGACACGCCGTTGGCCAAGGAGCTGATCACGGCATTGTATACCATGTTAGAAATCACCGGGGATTGATCAATGAAAGCTTGATAAACAGACTGTTAAACCATCTCGGACATCTTGCCTGAGTTCTCGGCGATTGTGATTTGGCGGGGAGTTGGAAACAGGGCCTTTTTGACAGTTTCCCCGCTCCTGGTACGACTGAAGGATTGTAGACACGTCTTCCGGTAGTATGCCATCTGCTTTTCCAACTCCTCCCTCCGGTCGTCCTTGAGGTCTGCTTCCGTCACCTCAATGACGTTGTCTTTCGAGACTTCGGCAGCTTTTGACATAGTAGCGGTTGTATTGGTCCCACCGGGCGTGCCAAAAGCGTGTTGGCGCTAGAAATCGACCGATCGGATCTCTAGCGTCGGACACACGACCCGGGAGAATCTGCTTAACTCCTTTTCGGGTGATCGCCCTGGTGCGGTTCGCGCGGCGTGCCAGCCAATCTGACCTGTTGATTGGCAAGGAAAGAAACGTGTCAGGTCCCGGAGGTCGCGATCGGCTAAGGTTCCGATCTCGAGAAAGCTTATCGGCGAATCGGCCGATTTGCTGTAATAAAGAAATCGGCTATAATACAGCCGATCACCAAACAACGTTGGCGAAAAATACTGTTAAAGTAAATCAAGCAACGCTACGGTAGCAACACTAGGAACAGACCTAATCGGCTATACCAAGACTAATAGATTCAAGCAATAAGATATGAATAAGCCGAAAGTTCTAATTCCAGGCTGGATAACTGCTGATAAAACTAGAACAACAGGTAAAACCTAGAATTCTAGTCAATATCGATAACTAGTGAATAAATCTAAACGAAACGACATTGATGCGCTCGAAGTTAAAGCTTAGATATTACTCGATAAACGGAACTTACAGAATTGGCCAGAGATCAAGCTAATACAGTCCCGCCAACCCGTACGAACTCGTGGAAAGAAGAAAAGTATTGGCAAAGCCGCCTGCTCGAAAGTAAGTGCGAGGAAATAGTAGTTTGTTGTATTGATTTGATGATGATTACAGATCTAAGAAGGCAGCTATTTATAGCCTGTTACAACCAATCTCTTAACCGATTAGGACTCTATCTCTAATTTTAAACAAAAACAAATATTTACTAGTATGATTCGTATTGGAATTGATCATTGCGCTCCCATGGGCCGATCTCCCCTTTATCTTCATAGTTCATTTTAAGCCCATATTGGCCCAATTGCTCCAGCCTCCCAATTGGCTGATTTTCACCAACTCCATCCGTCGAAATACCGCAGCACCAATCGGCCGATCCTCAACTGTAGCACCAATCGGCCGATTCCCAATCATGACGTCCGTATTTTGCCGCATTTCCTGATTTCTTCCCTCCTTGACGCCGATTTCATATGTGTCAAAATCTGGCATCAACAACTGGTCCCATACCCAGTAAGCAATCAGGTGACATTCACTTGATCAAAGGTTAAGACAACAATCGGGCCTTAACCAAATTAATCTAGCAGACAGAACTAACATCTATAGCTTCTGTCGGCTTTCTAAATTTCCAAGCTATCTTTCCATATCTAGCATGTATGACCCAACAATTTACCTTAAGGTTCGGTAACCAAGTTACTTTAAGTATCTAAGCATTGCTAAGCATGGGTTAATTACTAATTATTGAACAAGTGGCAAAGATGTCCTTATAACAAGGCAGGATCATGCACAAGAATAGGTTTCAATCAATTCCTAGACTTAATGCATTCATATAGAAAAATAACCAGTAATTGGACCCATGAAATAATACTTTTAATTAGATAGGTATAGATGCACCGGGGCTTGCCTTGATCTGTAAAACTGTTAGCGTTGTCCAACGGACTGGCTTCACAGGGGATCAATTCAACGATCTCCTCAAATTCCGAAGGTCCTTCTGATAATTCCAAGAATTCTCCTTCAGGTGCTTCGGTGTCTAAGATATAGTACATGCATGGGTTAGTGATGCAACTTTTTGAATACAAGACTATACAACCTTCCTTCATGACAAAGTTGCAAGCCAACAAGTGACTACACAACTTATCATGATAAAGTTGAAAGCCAACACACAAAATACCCGAAAAAAATTAACCCACCATTTTTTTATTTCCTTCACTAATCCTACCTCAAGCCTTTTCTTTTATTTTTAGAAAACATTATAAATATTTTCTAATCTCAAATCTAATTCCTATGGATTAGTAATAATTTGTGAATACGAAAACATTATTCCATATTTTATGCATTTTAATAAAGGTTAAGTATTTATTTAAATACCTTAAGGAAAAGGCATTAAACAAATACCTAAATTTTATTTTTTTTCCTAAGGTATAAGAATTTTAATGCATAAAGGAAAATAAAACAATCCTAACAAAATTGGTTTCACTAATTTTGGACACTCCTAGAAATTTCTGTGATTTAAATGGTGAAAAATGAATTTAATCTATTAATCTAATAAAGAAAAACCTAAATTTATCCCTAAACCCCCGGCCCAACTTTTCTCAGCCGCCTCCTCTCTACCCTCTCTCACTCGTGCTGGGCCCGCGACATTGGTCCATCTACTCCTCCTCTTCACCTTACCCGCTGGCCCACTGGACCGACTCTAAACACCCCTCCCCTTCCTAACTGCCTGCCAGCCCACCGGCTCCTTTTCTTTTCTCCCTCCGATGCCCGGCCTGCTGAACCGGCCCAACCTCTTCTCCTACCCCGGCCGGCCCTTCTCCCCTTCTTCTACTGACGCGCGGGCCCCCCCGGTGCCAGCACCTTCTTCTTCCTCGCGCCAAAACAAAGCGCGGTAGGGGGCGGCGCGGCTCGACAGCCGGCGCCCCACCGGCGACGGGGCCGGGCTGGGGAGGCATCCCCACGCCACAGCGCACCCGTGGGCAGCGGCGGCTCCCCGAGAGATGGCCGGAGCTAGCTTCTCCATGGCGGTGGGCAGCTTGACCGACGGGCGGCCGTGGCCAAGCACGGCAACGGCACCACTCGGCCCTTTAACTACCTCTACAGCTTCCTAGTGACCTATGGACTTACCCACGGCTTACCAAAAGGAACAAAAGCGACGGCAAGGGAGAGCTCACCGTGAGCAGGAAGCTTGGTAGCGGCGGACGGAAACAGCGGCGGCTAAGAGCTTGCCGGCGGGGAGGTTGGACAACAAGTAGGCACGGTGGTCAAGGAGGTGTTGGTGGGGATGTGGGTGAAAGGAATCAAGGCGGGAGGTGATGTAGCGGTGGAAATTTGCTCGGTGGCAGAAGCTTGGCCGTGCACTGCGGGCGGCGGTAAAAAGACAGCACGGTAAAGGGCGACGGCGGTAAAAATTCACCGCGCGCATGGACAACACCATGGCCTAGTCGTAGGCTTGCGTGGTGAGGAGGTGGCCCTATGCGTCGAGCTGGAAGACTGGCGACATTGCCGGCGGTGACACGTCTCTGTTCTGCCGCTTCTCTTCTCTTTCCTTCAGTCCGAAAATTCAGACCTTAACCACGGTCGATTTTGAATCCGACGGTCCCAAAGTCCTTTAGGCAAACTTGGAGATAAACTCAAACCCTTCAATTGATATATAAGCTTTCACCCGAGATAAACATCCTAAAGTTGACATTTTTGAGTTTTTCTCTCGGGTGACATGGAATTGTTCTGAATCCCTGATTCAGTTCGACAGTCAAAGCTCATGGTCATTTACCCTTCTTTTGACTCAATTTCAGTGGCTCAAATTTATTCCATATAGTTCAACACTAACCATTCATGCTCTACAACTAACAGGGATTCCATTTTGCATATAAACTTATATATCTCTTGCACTACTTTTCTCTGAATCTTGCCCCAAACATAGCCACTTGCTGCTGTTTTCAAACTTAGGAAAAATGCAGTTTCAGTAGTTAGGCCGAACTGCCAGAGTGCTAACTTTGAGTCTCAACTTAAATTTGATTCCTTCACTATTCCTGATCAACAACACCCTACTAAACTTGTCCAAAGATTATATTTCACTACTGTGCTATTGCCTTTGTCCACTTACTTGGAAATTTAGGCAGACATCAATTTCCATGTTGGATACTTGTATAGTTTTTTTGAATTTCCTGTTTTCAGACAGGGAACAATACTCATTTGCTTCTCATTTTCAATTGCATTTCTTGAGGAGTTTAGGAATTGATTTAATGTCCAACTTCATTCCCTTGAGTTCTAAACTTTCTCAAGCCTCAACTTCATATCTTTGCTAAATTTTTCCAAATTTAAATCTCCAAATCGCAATTTTAGCTAAATTCGGCTCAAATTTGACTTTGAGTCAAATTTCTTTCTTTTTGCTCCAAACATCATTACCACTTTTCATTGGTATCTTTAGGGTGTCATTAACACGAGGTGTTACAATACGCCCTCGTGGATTTCCCCCATCAGAATCTTTGCTTCTTCTGCTCCGAGGCATTTGAGTAATACCCCATCAATTGTTCGATTAAACAATTCATCTTCAAGCAATACGTATTTCGTAGCCTGAAAACGTACTCGTCGGTCGACCTTCTTGGACGGGTCCTTTAGGTAATCGGCGATCTCCTTCCTCCAGTTGTTATCGGCGAGTTCAACAGCCATAACTCCTTGAATCGACTGATATCCGGAGGCATGCTGAGCGAGCCTATTAGCTTCCTCATTGTAATCTCTAGGAATATGCTCAATCACCGCGGACTTAAACTCCTTCAGCAGCTGGAGGCAATCTTCATAATAAATCCTTAGAATATCATCCTTGCACTCAGATTTGCCAGTTAGTTGGTCCACGATGAGCATGGAGTCCCTGAAAATTTCAACCACGTCAGCCTTGACCTCTCTGAGTAATTAGATGCCTTTTAGAACGGCCTGGTACTCCGCTTGATTATTAGTGGCGGTTGCCTCAATCGGCAGAGATAAATCATAGCTTGCCCCCCGAGGCGATATGAGGATGATGTCAATTCCTGATCCGGCCCCACACGAAGACCCATCGAAATATAGTTTCCACGGAGCTGGCTCGACGACGGCAACCTCTGGTCCATAGTGCTGAGTCACGAGATTGGCCATCACTTGACCTTTGATGACCTTGGCCGATTCGTACCTTAGGTTGAATTCTGAGAGCGCCAGAATCCATTTTCCAATTCTCCCTTTCAAAATCAGCAGTGATAACATATATTTGACAACATCATCTTTGCACACCACCACGCACTCGGCTGATAACAAGTAGTGCCTGAGCTTGGTACAAGAGAAATATAGACAAAGGCACAGTCGTTCTACCGGGGGATACCTAGTTTCAGCGTCCAGAAGTCTCCTGCTGACGTAATAGATTACTCTCTCTTTCCCCTCGAACTCCTGGACCAACGCCAATCTAATGGCCCGTTCATCGGCCGATAGGTATAATCTGAATGGCTTATCGGCCTGCGGAGGAACCAATACCAGAGGTGAGACCAAAAACTGTTTGTTGTTGTCCAATGCTTTTTGTTGCTCCTCTCCCCAGACAAAATCTTGGTCAGGTTTTAGTTTCAATAATGGGGTGAAAGCTTGAATGTGTCCAAACAAGTTTGATATGAATCGCCGGATGAAGTTAACCTTGCCGATTAAGGACTGTAGCTCGATTTTGTCTTGTGGGGCCATGACCTTGTTGATGGCGGCTATAATTTTCTGATTGATCTCGATGCCGCGCTCGTGGACCATGAAGCCTAGAAATTGGCCGACCGAAATCCCAAAGGCACACTTGTTACGATTCATCTTTAACCCATGTTTCCTTGTGCACTCCAACACCTTGCGTAAAATTGGCCAAATGCTCCTGGTGTCCTTTTGACTTGATTACGACATCGTCGATGTAGATTTCCACCAGGACACCAATAAGTTTGTGGAATATGTAATTCATGGCCCGTTGATACGTAGCTCCAGCATTTTTCAGACCGAAAGTCATCACCACCCATTCGAACAAACCGAGATGGTCTGGACATCTAAAGGTTGTTTTTGAGATATCTTCTTCGGCCATTAGTATTTGATTATATTCAGCATTACCATCCATAAAGCTGATGACTTTGTGTCCTGCAGCCGAGTCTATCAAAACATCGGCCGTCGGCGTCGGATATCCATCCATTGGTGTGGCTTGATTAAGATTCCTGAAGTCAATGCACACGCGTAGCTTTCCGTTTTTCTTGTAGACGGGCACACTATTGGAAATCCACTCGGCATAGCGACACTGCCGAATAAACCCCGCTTCGATTAATCTTGTAATCTCAGCCTTTATATCAGGTAAAATTTTAGGATTACAACACTGCGCAGGCTGCTGATATGGCCGATACCTTGGTTTTATAGGCAACCGGTGTTCAACAATAGACCGGTCTAAACCAGGCATCTCGTGATACTCCCAAGCAAAGCAATCTTTAAACTCTCTTAAAAGAAATGTTAACTCACGCTTATACTCGAGGTCTAACTCAGCACTGATATACGTCAGCCTTGGCTTGCTGCCGTGTCCAAGGTCCACCATCTCCAATGAATCGGCCGACGTAAAACCGTGCCCAAGCTTCCTATCTTCTCGGACGAACTGATCCATTTAATTTGATTCTTCAGAGCCGATTGCTTGGATCAGCTGTAGATCAAAATCAGACACTTTTAGGAAATCAATGTCCCAAGTTCTACCAGATATGCATCTGACATTTTCGCAACTCCATTGCTGCGCGTCGGCTGCGGCAACGCTGTAGGCAGAGTCGACGGTGACTACTTCGATGCTGTTGTCGACCCACTGAACGAGGCATTGGTGCATTGTGGATGGGATGTAGCAGTTTGCATGGATCCAATCTCGCGTGAGCAACATGTTATAGGACCCCTTACCATTAATAAAAAAGAAAAGTGGTGGGGAGGGTCTTACTACCGACGGTGAGGTCGATGCAGAGTGCCCCCCGGGCCGGAGATCTGTTGCTTTCGAAATCCTTGAGAATCATGTCTATCTTGGTTAGATCTTCCTCTTCTTTGCCCAGCATACAGAACGTAGCATATGGCATGATGTTCACGGCGGCGCCTCCGTCCACCAGCAGCTTCGCGGCTGGTCATCCGTTGACGTGTCCTTTAAGGAACAGAGCCTTGAGATGCTGGCGTTTATCATCTTCGGGTTTCTCAAAAGTGGCAGTCAGTGGCTCTAAAGCCAATTCTGCCATCTGTTCTTCAATCTCCGCTGCATCATCTCGGTCAGTGGGAGCCATGAACTCCATCGGCAAGATGAACACCATGTTGATATCAGCTGCCGAATCATGGTCATTGCCTTCTTCTTCGTCGTTTTTTCTTCTGGGGCGCCAAACCCGAGACCTGTCGCCTCTTCTGTCCACCGGTTGCCTTTGTTCCTCTTCTTGTTGCTCCCATTGGCGTAAGCGCTGGACTCTCCTTTTTTGGGACTTGGTTAGACCGTCTGGGCACCATTTGGGATTTACTGGTTTGTTAGGCGGTTTTGCACGCTCCCAGTCTGGCTCCCGTCCCAGAGGGTTTTCATCTAAGACTCTTGCATCGGCCATCTCTCCCAGCCGATTATGTGCATTGGTCCTGCCCCCCAGCCGATTGCGTTGGTCTATTCTGCCCCCTAACCAATCACGCACTGAAACGTGCCAATATTCTTGCTTGTGCCTGTTTCTGCTGATCGGCTCTCTGGAGCGTGATCTCTTGAACGGCCGACTGCTACGATACTGACCGTTGCATTCAGGGCAATTGTCGGCCGATGGTAACCTGAGGTTGTTTTCCCAACTGTGGATGAAAAACGGGTACCTCAAGTGATCTTCATGCAGGCGCATCATCTCCTCGTGACGCCTCGAGTCCTCCCGTTGCCTCTGATATTTGTTGAGTAGATCCCTGCACGTGTCGGGGCGTCGCGGCCTCCCCGAGCTCTCGCCTCTGGTTTCCATCCAGCCTTTACCTTTAATGTCTTCGGCCGAGGTCTGATTTCTGGGATCCACCGCACCGCTCCTTTTGGCCGATTCTGACATCAGCACTTTGGTTTGTAGCGCGTTCTTCCCTACGTCAACCATATTAGCAGGGAAGGGGTGCTGATCGATCTTCATCGGCTTTGCTGGCTTTGCTGGACTTCGAACTTGAGCCTTCCCTGCTCGATAGCTGACTGTATTTGTTGTCAGAAGATCTTGCATTCATTCGTATCGTGAGATGTGGCATTGTGCCACTTGCAATATTTCATCTTTTTAAGCTGCTCGGCCGACAGGATCGTGTGGTAAGGTGAAAGCTTGATCTGTCCCTCTTGAAGCAACAAGTCAAAGATTTTGTCGGCCTTTGATGTGTCGAAGCCAAATGTTTCTGGTTCCTTTTTATCGAACGTGCACGATATTGGCTTTTTCCCTTTCACCCATTCTGCTAGGCCGATTTTTGCTTCTTCTTCCAACTCAGATCCCTCCACGTATGCCACCTTTTTCTGAAAATTTCTTCGTTGGTCGAAAGGGCGCACCTCCTGACCGGACAGTCGGTGAACGATCTGACTCAAGTTTTCAAACTCCTAGGAGACGTACTTCTCTTTGATGTGTGGCAGGAGTCCTTGGAAAGCAATATTGGCCAACTACGTATCGGTCAAGACCAGGGTGTAGCACTTGTTTCTAATTTCCCTGAACCTCTGTATGTAGCTGGCCACTGACTCATCACTTCTTTGCTTGAAGCTGGTTAGATCTGAAATTTTCATCTCATGGATCCCCACATAGAAGTACTTGTGGAACTATTTTTCCAAATCGGCCCAAGTGACAATGGAGTTGGGAGGTAGCGTCATAAACCATTGAAGGGCCGATCCGGAAAGAGATGACGAGAATAGCCGGACCCTCGGGGCATCTTGTGTAGCAGCTTCTCCGCACTGGATGATGAACCTGTTGACGTGTTCAACCGTAGACGTATCATCTAGGCCTGAGAACTTAGTGAAGTTGGCTACTTTGTACCGATGAGGGAACGGCAACAGATCATAAGCGGACGGGTATGGTGTCTTGTACGTGTACGTCTGTACCATTGGTTTCAACCCAAACTGGTCCTGTATTGTGTTAGTTATCCTTTGTGGTCCAGTCTACTTGTTGCTGATGCGGTAGTTGCTGATGCACAATCGGTTGAGGAATCAACATGTGCTGCTGGACTTGCAGTACCGCAATTGGGTGATAGGCAGGTACGTGCTGCGGATCTTGTGGCTGGATTGTCGGCTGAGGAGCCGATGGCTGATGTAGCACGGGATCAACTTGTCGTAGTGGGTCTGCCGTCTCTACGTACAATACCAGTGGTGCCACAGTTCTGAGAGGTTCTGGAGCCCTTGCCCCCCTGCCAATTTCTGTAGTGGGCTGTTGGTATTGTGTGGCTCTCGGCCGAGGGGCCAACTGGAAGAGCACCTCCACTGGAGATTTTCCGTAACTAGTTGACGGGTCCTAATTGGCAGGCGTTGCGGCTGCTCCCCACGGCGTCGAGTTTGGGAATGGCGGTTGTGCGGGGAGAATTGGTGAAGGGTAAAACGGTGCTCGTGTCTAATAGAGCATTGTGCCATTATATCCCAGGGGCATTGAAGTGTTGTATCCTCCATTTGGCATACGCATTGGCTGTGGAGCCGAATGGGACATGTTTGGCACCGTCGAGAAGCTTCTCGTTGGTGCCATGATGGGAGAGGCGTAAGCTGGTCCCTGATACCCCAGAACTCCATCGTTGACCATGGAGCTGACGACGGCGTTGTATACAATGTTAGTCATCACCTTAGATTGGTCGATGATGGCTTGATAGACTGACTGTTGTATCATATCAGACATCTTTCCTGAGTCCTCGGCGATAGTGATGTGGCAAAGAGTTAGCAAATGAGCTTTATTGACCGTCTCCCCGCTCCTGGTTCGACTAAAGGACTGTAGGCATGTCTTCTTATATTCTTCCAAAGCCCTTGCTATCTCTTCCTTCTGTCGTCCTTGAGATCTACTTCAGTGATTTCGATGATGTTATCTTTAGAAATCTCGGTAGCCTTTGACATGATGGATATTGCTTCGGTCCCACCGGGCGTGCCAAAAGTGTGTTGACGCTAAAAATCGGCCGACGACTCTCAGCGTCGGACACACGACCCGGGAGAATCTGCTTAACTCCTGTTCGGGTTATTGCCTGGTGCGGTTCGTGTGGCATGCTAGTCAATCTGACCTGTTTATTGACAAGGAAAGAAAGATAATAAATTCCAGGGGTCTCGATTGGCTAAAGTTCCGATCTGTCTTGAAGAACGTATTGGCGAATCGGCTGATTTACTGTGCAAGTAACCGGCTATAGAACAGCCGATGACCATGTAGCAATTGTAAAGAAACTACTGGAGCAACTTAAACAACGCTATAAAGCAACACTTGAAACAGATCTAATCGGCTATATGACAATTAGTAAAAATAATGATAATAAGCCGATAGTTCGTACTTCAAGCTGAATAACTGGTGATAAAACTAAAACAATAGATAAAAACCTATAATTCTAGTTAATATCGATAACTGGTGAATAAATCTAAAATGAAACAACAGCGATGCGCCCAAAGTTAAAGCTTAGATATTACTCGATAAGCGGAACTTACCAATTGACCGGAGATCGTACCAAAGTTAAAGCTTAGATATTACTCGATAAGCGGAAGTAAATTGTGAGGAAAGAGTAGATTTGTTGTATTGATTTATGTGTTGTTTTTTACAAGCCTTACAAGGCAGCTATTTATACCCTACTACAACTGCTTTTCTAAGAGACTAGGATTTATCTCTAACTTTAAACAATATCAAATATTTACAAGCACGACTCGTATCAGAGTCGGTTACTATCTTCTCACGGGCCAATCTCCTTCTTCAGCTGATCTTCATCCTGACCCCCACCTTAGGCCCGTACTAGCCAAGCCACTCTTGCTCCCAATTGGCCAGCCCACATTGCCTCTTTTCACCAATCGGCCGAAACACTGTAGCTTTAATCGGCCGATTCCCAACTGTAGCCTCTAGTCCACCGCGTCGGCCGCCTTCATTCTTCCTTGACGCCAATTCCAAACACGTGTAAAAATCCGGCGTCAACAGTTTTCAAGCTACTCCAACATTTCATCAATGAAGGGTAGCGGGAAATGATCCTTCTTTGTCACCTTGTTGAGCTTCCTATAATCTATGCACATCCTCCACCCAGTAGGAAGACGTTGCAGGATTAGCTCATTCTTTTCATTGGTGACAACCATCATTCCTCCCTTCTTAGGTACTACCTGAACGGGGCTAACCCACTCACTATATGGCACGGGGTAGATAATCCCAGCGTGTAGGAGTTTCAGGACCTCCTTCTTAACGACATCCCTCATTGCATTATTTAACCTCCTTTGAGGTTCCCTAGAAGGTGTGATGGTAGGATCTAAGGGGATGCAATGGGTACTAAGAGTTGGGCTAATTCCCTTGAGATCTTGGAGGGAATATCCAAGAACGGCTTGATATTTCTCTAGGACAGCGATGAGTCTCGCGGATTCCTCTTTCGAAAGTTTATCAATAATGATAGCGGGAGACTCGTGTCACCATGGAGGAAGGCGTATCAGAGGCTTGCGGGTAAGGTTTTTAACTTGATCGGAGGTCTAGGAGGCAACTCAAACTCGGATATATCTATGGGTTCGGCGAGATCATCCTCCTCTTCGATGAGTTTTTCAGCGTCTTTTTCTAGGTGGGATTCTGGTGAGTTGAAAGGAGAAATTCCCATCACCTCTTCGATCAGCTCAGAATCAAGGGAAGGATCTGTCATGAAGTTTTTAGCTCTAGAGATCTGGATAGAAAAGGTTTCCATCCCTATCCGGGCATCAAGCTTATCCTGAGTCGGAGCATCTATGAGTAACTTCTCAATGGCATGCCTGATCATGAGATCGAAGCTTTGTACATCAAAAACATGAAAGTCAAGGACTGCTTCGACATCTTCATGTCTAATAGACATGTGCTGCAGAATCCCTACTCCTTCTAGGAATTCTCTAGAGGAGGTCCGGAAAGTTTTATCGGTCGGAACCAACGGCTTGTCTCCAAAAAGTTGCATCACGCATTCGCTGGAGATGATGTTGGCTCCGACAGTGGGATTATAGAGGATGTTTACTGGGTTTCCTCTTATGGCACACGGAATGGTTGATGGAGGGGAGCTGATCTGGAGAACTTCTGACGATAGCTCCAGCTCCCTCGACCACTCACTCGTCATAATGGCCGTCAGCTCCCTAACATTTTCCCTTAGGAAGGTGGCTTCTATAGGATCATCAGGAGGGATGGGTACCGACAGTTTTCTCTTGCAGAGATAATTTGAGGTGTTTTCGAAATCTTCAAAGAGATCATCCTTGAATTCAAAAGAGAGCTCTGAAGGTTGAATTTCTTCTTCCTCCGAAACTCATGGTTTAGGAGAAAGTTCTAGGGCTGAATCTAGGGATGTGGAAGGTGAAGGATCGGATTCAGCTACTAGAATGTCCTCATGGCTTGACGTATGCTCTTCTCGAGAGGGTCTAGACTCAGCCACTAAGGAGGTGTTTTCGGTGATACGATCTAAGATTTTTCTACCTTCGGCTGGAGCCTTGTGGGCAAATGACCCTCTAGCGGTAACATCAAGGTAAAGGGCAGATTCCGTGTTGAGACCCATGCAGAAATGGTCAAGGAACACATGGTCAAGAATTGACAGGACAGGGCTGGACTTCACTAAGAGTGAGAACCTGCCCCAAGCGGCACCTATGGATTCCTTCTCATTCTGCTGAAAGCTGAAGATATCCCTTCGTAGAGCGACAACACGGGACTAGGGAAAGAACGAGAGACAAAAATTATCTCTAAGTCTATCCCAGCTACCGTTCACGCCCCCTACGGTTTGCGTGTACCATTGTTTAGCCCCTTCTACAAGAGAAAAAGGAAACAACTTCCACTTGAGGGTATCATGTGACATGCTCGCGATAGCGTAGCATGAACACACTTGCTCAAATTCTCACAGATGGTGGTATGGGCTCTCACTATCTAAACCAAAAAAGGAAAGTTCCCGAATCAAAGTGATAAGGTCGGGACGGAGTTCATAGCCGGATGTGAGAATTGGGTGTTCCGATGGTGATGGCTCACATAACTCACCCCTAGGAGAAGATAGGTTTCGAATAGAAGGCTGCTCCATGATAGCGGGGGTAAAGGTAGAAGAAAGAAAACTAAAAAGATACAAGGATGACTAGGTAAGAAGACAGCTACAACAACCGTTCCCAGGCAACAACGCCAAAAAGCTTGTTGGTATATTTAACGAATGCGAATAAATCCGCAAGCGCACGGATACCATTGTAGCTTTCATATTAGAGTATTCCAAGGGTATCGAATCCAAGGGAACATGTGTGTACTAAATCCTAGTCTAGTCGGTCCAAGGACACACCAAGATAGATGGCGAAGGTATAGAGGATTCCTAGAGATAATTCTATAGGGGAGTTAAAGGTCGATCTCTTGGTTAATGAACTCGCTTCGGGCACCGGCTTACCTTGAATTCGTCAGGCATCTCCGGCCAACGGCTCTACGCTATATCCAAATATGGAGGATCATAAAGGACCAATAGGGTTGTCACCACCTACTGCCTACCTCTAGCAACCCGTGGGATATAAAGCAAACGAAGGATAACCCTTAGTCTAGACACCATGTCTACGCTACTGATTACTACAGCAGTCTAAATACATCTGACGCCCCGTAGCAAACATACAACACTCCGTATAAATACGGAGCGACGAACCCGCGAGTAAGAGAACTGATCTCACTCAACTATAGGAACTATTATGAGACAGTAATCACGAATACGAACTTACTTTATACCAAAGAAAGCCAGCATTTGTAGAGGTACAAGCTTGGAGAAGGGCGCCGACAGACCCGACGCTTCCTCGAGCTACCCCTCACTCTCTTCCTACTCTAAGCACTAGTTAAGCAGCACTCCGCCTTTGCAATGAAGCTCTAAAATCCTCTTGAGTGGTGTTGGTGGCGTGTCTTGAAATGAGACCCCTCCCCTTTTATTTATAGGCACTTTGGGTCAGTTCCTGAGGGGAATATCCGGGGAATCTTCCACAACCGCCATTGCAAGGTCGGTAACTAGCGACACGTGGCGACTAGAGGTGAACAGAGCCACTAGGGGTTCGGCCAACCCTGAGGAACCACCTTAGGCATCCGCCTTTAGCTGGGTACCTACCAGGTGAGTCCCTATGTGGGTACGTGGTGTTTTGCGGTGACTCTTATTGGTTTACTCCCATTTGTGGGCTCTTCAATCTGTGTGCTTGCTCCTGATTGGTTGAGAGTGTGTTTCCTTTCTCTTGGGGTGTGTTTTCTCCTCTAATGGACCTGCATACAAATATTCACCAACACTTGTGGAATTTGTTAGTAATAACTCCTACCACTACTGTTGATGCTCGTTTTTTATGTGTTTATGCAGGAGTTGACGACCTAAATTTGGTACTTATGAGCCATCAACAATATCCTTCTAGAGTTCTTTTCTGAAAATTCTAGCAAGTATTTATCCTTGATTTCCTTGATTTTACACTCCAGATTGATAGCTATCCCATTCTCTGTTCATAGCTGCACCTCTGCTAATCTTCTATAAAAGTTGAGCAGCCTCCCTGCGTGTTTTCTCCATAAGGTCTCCTCCTGCACACATTTGGACGAACTCCCAATATAATAGTTGAGCAGCCTCCTTGAGTGTTTTCTCCATAAGGTCTCCTCCTGCACACATTCTGATATTTTTAGGTTAGTGAAAATAGAATGTATACAACAACACATCACCTGAGAATTCAAGCTTAGGTCCTTGTTCAATTAATCTATTAAATATGTTCCAAGCTTGATTTATCCCTAATCTTTTCCTTGCACAAATGAGTTGTAGATTTTCCCTTAGGCCCCGTTTGTTTCCCTAGAATTGAAACTTCTATTCCATGAATCTTATTCTAGCAATTAGATTTCCTATCCATAGGAAATGGATTCCATAGAATTTGATTCAATTGAAATTTCTTTTTTGGATGTACCCAGAAAGTTTTTCTTAGAATTAAATTCCAAATGCTATTTGGATGCATTATCGCAAACAGCAGCAACAGCCTCTGTAGCACCCTGTACTTCTCCAGGACTGCCCTGACCCTCAACACGGGTTGCTCACCGCGGCGCCTCGTGGCCTTCTCTTCCTCCATGAGCTCATCTCTGGTGCCACCACCAGGCAGGAGGCTCGTGCGGACGTGGTGGCAGATGAGGGAGTAGAGCGCGAAGGTGCCACCTTCCCCGCCGTCGTCGGCACGGAGCACGATGAGCACGTACTTGAGGAGTGTGATGAGGGTCAGCATCCAGAAGACGAAGGAGAGGACGCCGTAGATCTCCTCTCCTCATTGCCCGCCGTAGATCTCCTCATTGCCCGCCGGGTGCTGGATGTCGTTGTCGACGAAGGCGCTCTTGTAGACGTAGAGCAGCGATGTGGCCATGTCGCCGTACACCACCCGAGGCTCTGGTATGCGAGCAGCAACATCGCACGCCATGACTTCCCGCGCCACCTCTGCGGGAGAAGAAACAGCAATCAAGCAAGCAGTCAAGAAATGGAGGAGCGAAGCCCCACAACCCAACATAGACCAGCGCTCCAAATCCAAGTACCCCAGGCCACGAGCTGGCTGCCTCACCTTCCCGTGCGCCGCCGCCGCGCCGCCCGCGGCCTCCAGATCCATGTGCCCGGCTCTAGCCCCGACCCCCGCACGCGCGCCTCAATGTGTCACGCCTGCTGCCTCCATGGCGGCAAACCTCGTTGAATCGCTGCAAGGGAACAAGGAGGAGGGGGCGGCAGAGGAGGAAGAGGGGCTAGCAGAGGAGGGGGCCATGGCGCGGGAGGCGGCAGCGTAGCGCTCGGGGAGTCCGTCGGGGGCGGCGGGTCGGGGGTGAGAAGGAGTCGAGGGAGGTGAGTCAGGGGAGGCCGTCGGGTAGGGAAATCATTTCCTGTTTTTTGTTCGGAATGTGCGGTAGGCTAAGCTGGAATCCTGAGGAATGTTCGTTTCCAATTCCGGGGGAGCCAAACATGTCGACCTTGGAAACTAATTCCAATTCCATCTGATTCCAACAAAACAAACAGACCCTTAGAGATTTCCCAAGGTTTAACAATCCACAGAACAAGGGATTTGCATGCTTAACTAAGCACTAATCTAAGTAACTTAGTGTACGATGAGATTGATCTAACCAATTAAACTAAGAAATCTAGACCAAAGTGAGTAGAGAGAGTAAATGTGTGCACAGGATAGATAAAATGCTTATCCTAGAGATCTAGATCACTTGTAGATGCAATCATCAAGAATTAAAGAAACAGATCTAAGTATTATTATGAGTTGATGTGAACCATACCCAACACTGTCATGTACCGGTAACAGCAAGCAAACGAAAATAAAAAACAAAAGACCTGTGTCCGTCCGCGGGCTACGGGCTGCCACCTTCATTCGTTAATGGGCCGCACTCAGGCCTATACCACACCGACCTACGAAGAGCATTTCCGAACCCTACCAACGCCACCCCTTCCCCTTAAATACTCTTAGTACAAGCTAACAAAGCTGAATATCTCTGAACAAGCGAAGGTTGTTCATCACTTATACTAAAATTATTATTATGCTAGGCAGCCTTAACTCGTTACCACACCAACCACACGTGACAACAGTGCTACACCAACTTGTGGTCATCGCCTTCGTCATCGGTGACCTCCAGCTGCACCTCAGCATACCCCTTGATGGAGTAATGGCATTGCAAGTACTCAAGGAGCACACGTTCAACCTCAACATAGGGAGCAGTAATATCAATAAAGCGTTGGCGCAGCTCAGGCTCACAGGCGCCGATGGGAGGAGGCTTGAGAGGGGGATGATTCTTCAAAAAATCAATGGTCTTCTTGTCAACCCTATAAGTCACCATCTTAGTCTTCCTATTTCCGACAGCCGATTCGCTGTCCTCCATCTTTGCCTCCTCCGATTGAGACTTGACAGGGGCTCATTCAAAATCTCGAAAGGCCTTCTTGAGCATCCTCTTAATCTCCATCTTAGTCTTCCTATCTCCGCCGACGGATTTGACTATGAACTCAATCTTCGCCTCCTCCTCCAATCCGCTGCCCTTCATCTTCGCCTC
>NC_028454.1:43932409-43963088 GCF_000263155.2 Setaria italica | reverse complement strand
TGGCACCGCCACCCCTGTTCCCGCCTCCTGTGCCTTGGAGGAGGTCCTTCTCGACGGATATGCCTACATCGGCCACAAGCCCAACCACACCACCGCCGTTAGCTTGACGAGGAAGATGGAGATAATCGTGGCGTCCTTCTGGAGTGAGCGCCCACCGCTCCCCTCCCGCCTGTACGTGCACTGCCCCGAACTGGAATCCAGCGCCTTCTCGCAGCTTCCCCGCATCCTGCGCGTGGTGGAAGGCCTAATCCTCTTCCGCGTCGCCATCCGCTGCCGTGAGCCCATCCTCTATGAGGAGTGCGACTACTTCATCTACCATGTCGACAGCGCGTCGCTTAACGGAATCCCCAACCCCAGCCCTTTCTTCATCCGTGACGACGAGATCGGCCTCCTACCTCGGGGTAACCACTACACCGTCGCCGCGCTGGTGCCCACAAGCGACGATGAGGTGTTCACGCTTCACTTGTTACAATCAGAGATCGGGAGGTGGACATCCAAGGATGTGTCTCTGGAGGCGCCACAGAGCGAGTTCCCAATGGAGATCCCAAGGGATACGGATGCTTGTCGGCTTTTGAGTCATACCACAAACACCGTGATCACGCTTGGGGGTGAAGACGGTACCATGGGCTGGGTCGATCTCTGGAGGGGTATCCTTCTCTGCGATGTGCTCCTCCCCGCCCCCAAGCTCCGAGGCGTGCCTTTGCCGTTGCCGAGGGCAATGTATCTACCTAATGGTGAGTCTCGGATCAAGTTTAGATCTCCAAAGCTGTACCGGGGAATTGCCTTCAGCAAGGAAAAGCGTTGCCTCAGGTTTGTTGATTTGGATACCACCTACAAACGCCTTCCTGCTTCAGACAAGGAAAGAGGGATACCCACTTATAGATTTGAAGGATGGGAGATCACCAAATGGAGCAACTGCAATCTGACCAATTCCTTTGAGGACTGGCAGGCTGACTACCCGCCAATCCACGCAAACGACATCAAGTTAAATGAACAGATGCAAAAGCAAATGCTGGAGTACCAACTGCTGTGGCCGAAGGCACCATCACAGGGCAACAGTGTGGCTGCCGACCCAGGGCGAAACTTGGAGAACGTCACTGTTTTTCTACCCACTCCCAGCATGGATGATTCAAATGTTGTCTTCTTGATTGCCAAGGCTGAATTCCGGCAGCCTAAGGCATATGTTCTTGAAGTTGACATGGGAAACAGACAACTGAAAGGTGTGACTGAGTTTGGAACTGAAAGGGAACCATGTGCCAGTGTCATCCGTTGCCATGGTAGTGTCTCCCGAGTATGAGACGTGTCCAGCAACTTCTTCAAGGTAATTTATATTAGAGCTGCCATATTTCATCTTCATTAGCATAAAGATAGCAGCAACGAATCCAATGGCTTTATAGAAAAAATTGGTAAGGAACGAACATTGTAGTGATCAGCAGCATTCAATCCTGAGTTTTGGCGATGAATTGCATTCACCCTTTACTGTTATATATATCAATGTTTGGTTATTGTTTGTTGTAGTTTCTATCATTTTACATTTTAATAGACTCCAATGAAATGTGAGTGAGTTCAGCTAGCTCTCTAGTGATCAAAACACTTCTTTTTCGTTTTTTTTTGCAATATTATTGTTTGCTGTGCACTTTGGCATGCTTCGTCATCTGTGGTTCATTGGTAGTTCTATAGTTGAAACGTAATAGCCCCTGGCTCCCTGTGGTTCTCCTCGGTTGTTCTCTGTTTCGAGTCATAACATTGTCCATCGCTCATCCTTCCTCTGCATTTCAGTTTCTTATCTTCTGAATGCTATTGAGTCCATTGTTGACGTGTTACATTGCTAAGTAAATACTAAATACCACTCCCCTAAATCTGCAAATATGTTTAAGTTTCCACCTGTTATTTGCCCAATTTAACAGATAGGATTTAGGTCTACTGCGTATAAAGCTGGACCCTTTTCAGAATATGACATTATCTCTGGGTTAATTAAAAATATGGTCCAACCTCATACCTATGAGGCTCTGGTCCTATATGACTATACCATAGTTGAATTTAGTGGGGTATTTGAAAATATGAACATAATCGTAGATATGGAAGTAGAAATGCAATTATTTTATTGGGAAATGATTCCATCGAAATCAAGCTGCTTCCTTCCTACTCCCTCCGTTTTCAAAATGTAGGTCGTTTTGGCTTTTCTAGGTATATATATTTTGCTTTGTATCTAGACATAACCTTATATCTAGGTGCATAGCAAAATCTATGTATCTAGAAAAGCCAAAACGACCTGCATTTTGGAACGGAGGGAGTATCTTTGAACATAAGCGTGAAAATGTTAAACTGCTACTATTTAGGGTAGAGATTTCATTCCATCTAAATGCTCCTTTTCTTGTCTTTCAGAATAAGCGCTATGTTATTGTACATATCCTTCATTAACAATATTTTTACTTCTTTTCAGTAACTGATGGTAAGTTAGGGATGCTGAGGAATGAATTGTTTTGGAGTGATGGCAACATGAAAGGTGATGTGTGCCACATTAAGATTTGATGATGCATGCACAAGTCACTGGCTGCATTGATTCAAGAATACAGGCGTTTATGGTGATCTTTTGCCTATGGTATGCCTTTGATGTGTAATAATTTCTGGAAGACAGATTGAATTGTGCTTGAATTTATTGCTGTTTTCCCGTAAGTTACTTAGTGCTTGATCATGCTTTGACGTTTAAGAAATTTGTATGCTACTCTACTGGCTGTTGTACTTTCATAATATTCAACATATCTGTTTCGCTGAGGTTCTGCCAGTATTTTGTTAGTAATTAGGAATGGTCATTGCTTGGCTTGGCTGCATCAGACAAGTGTGTGCATGACGGGCAGTTTAGCCAGTTTAGGAACAGGAATATTCATAAATGTGGGTTAGGGACAGTATAGAACAGGAATATTCATAAATGTAAATGCGGGTAGTTAATTGATCTTCATAGTTAATCCACCTCCTATAATTCCCTTCTAAGACTTGTTGGCGTTGACTCGTGGTTGCCTGATAAGAAAAAGGCCGTCACCGTGCAGTGACTGACTGATTATTTACTCGACCACCTTCTTTTTCTTGCTCATTGGTATGTACCTAGGAGAGTTTACTGCAAATACTGTTACTAGATTTTGCATCTCAATAATGGTATCTTTTAGATTAAATTTTAGTGTGTGGCAAATGGCCAGTACCTAGCTTTTATGACAACCACCGCCAAGAAATTAGTTTGTGTTAGATGCCTGCATATACCCAATTGTTAGATTGATGGTTTATAAGTGATTTTTTGGGCAACCATAATCAAAAGGACACGGATGTACTAGCAGTGGCAGCAATACTGGGGAGGGTAGTAGTAGTTTCACTGCCAGCTTACAATTTCGAGAGAAACGGAGCAAGTTCATCACACTGAAATCACACATTAGACTGTCAGCGCTAGTTCATATGGCGCATTCTTTACCTGGAAAGTTTTTCTGCTAGCTGCTTCGATGGGTTTTTGATTGACCAAGCGTGCAAATGCAAAACACATTTTCATTTTAAGTGTCTGCTTCCTAGGTGCTGTCATGTGCAGCCCATTAGGGTCCCATGAGCTGGTGCAGCACCAACCCATTATTGGGCTGGCGCACTGTTCATGCACGCTTTAGATTGCCTGAACCCATGCGGCGTAACCATGCCAATGCCCTGGCGGCCGCACTAAGAGGGCAGGAATAAGAGATACAATCCAATCCTTGCATGGATGGGATGACTTCTAAGAAACCAATCTCTAGAACTAAGGAACCAACCTAACCTAATATTATCTCTAAATAACAAATCTAATCCTAGGGCTGCCGTTGAAACGTACTGTATATCATCCCAGCATGTGAAACTCCATTTGATAAGTTGATGACATGTTGCTCAGTCAATATGTTTGGAGAAGGTAGCAGTAGAGATTGCTCATGCCTTTCCAGACATAAGTGGAAGTTGCAATGACATGATCCTTGTAATTGCTTGACATTTTCCCTTCCATGAAAACCGCCTTGCTCCCGAGGGGATAATTTGATGCTTCCAGGGTCCCATGTATGAATACAGAGCAGAAGATGAGATTCAGTAAACCTGTCAGTTAGAACTACCAAAACGAGATAGTCGATGAAGCTCATGGTTGCTACCCACTGAAATTGACTCTTGGATTAACTCTCAGCCTTCGCAGTTGTAAAACAAGCAGCTATCATATGCATCAAGCCAATATACTGCACAGATCACGACATGAGGCCAGCTAGCCAATTGAACTATCACCGTTTTATTGCATCCAAATAGAATAGGCAGGTAGGATACTTAAACGTGAGAAGATCCATGCAACCGTAATCTGTAAATTCCAACAAATCCACTGAGCAACTGACTTATCCATCTGGAAATTGTTGTACAGAAGATCACAGAACCTCAGCTTTATATTCTTTCGCCACCAGATCAGATTAACCGTTCCATTGTGCCACATACTGATGCTAGCAAAACAGCAACTATTCATGTAGATGCATATCAGAGACACAAATGAGAGCTTCCACTGGTCTAGCTCATGATTATAAGTGAATAACAGCCAATGCGCATTTCTCCAAGATATAAATGACAACTTGTGAAGCATCATATCTGAAATGCCACTGCGAATTTTCAGTGTGCAGCTTGTCATCCAGGTCCTATGAAAACCATGTGCATTTACCACCAATCAAGATATGATGTGAAACCACTAATTTGAGAAATAGATGCAGGCCTGAACTCCAACTCAATGAAAAGGTTCGGCAAGCACTTTTTACAGAACCACCATTGGCATGACACTCATTAGGAAATGCTGAATATGTAGGGATCACTGCAGGCTCACCACTGAATATTAACCATCTGGTTCCACTTGAGTTGCACAGCAACCATATCTGTAAACTTGTGGTAACTATCAGTCCATCCCCAATACAATAGAACAGTGCAGGTGCAGGCCAAGAGATGTTCAACTGGATCAGCCGCTGGCGCTATGTCAGCACAAGAATTGCGCTGTCTTTCCTAGCTGTTCTCATTGAGGTAAGTCGAGCATTCTTGTTTCAAACTACAGTTGCAAGAAAAAACGGGGACTACTCTGGCCTACTCGTCTTACTCGTCTGGTCGTCTCATTGAGGACAACAATGATTGGCGTAATTTCCCGACTATGATTTATGAGTACGATTTATGAGAAATAGCAAATGATATATAATTAACCAGAATCAATGAATTTACTTCAGCAGCAGCCATCTCTCAATCTCTGCTCCCGTGACTCTCTGCAACAGGAACTCCCAACTCCTCCCGCATAAATCAGACACACGGAAAAAAGATTAAAAAATAACAGAGTGAAACGATAATTCTGAATCGGCTCGAGGTTGATTGAGGTATGCGGATTTGTGGGGTATTTACTTATTTGCCATCATTATTACACTACTAGGAATCCCCGTTTAGTACCGGTCCGGAACCCCCTTTAGTACCGGTTGTGCAACCGGTACTAGCAATTCGGTGCTAGAGGAGGGATCAGGTATCGTGTGCGGGGGTGGCCTAATTATTACCGGTTGGTCTCCCCAACCGATACTAATTTGTTTTTTTTCCTTTCTTCTCTTTTTGTTTCTTTATTCTATATTTGTATTTCGTATTTTTTCCTTTCTAATACGCTAATATGTATGAAGTTCTATTTATCTTAAATATTACATTTGAGATACTATTATTTATATATATATATATATATACACACACACACATTGTGCATACACATATCGTATCTACTATTCTGAACTCGAGCCCTGACGGTGATGTAGATTTGATCCAATATTATGAAACTCCCCCGCTAGATTTATGACCTCATCCAGAAGAAATCCAAAGTTGTTCTTGTATTCCCCTGAAAACTTCCGTGTCGATGAGTTTATCCTTCCTGTACATCAACTGTGTCATTGGTAAAGCTTATTATATATATAGTAGATCAATGGGTTTGCACAATTGAAACTTACTTGAAATATAAGCAAATAAATTGAAATAGCATATGAATTGATTTTTGAAGTATATACACATGAATTGATTTCTAAGTAGAACCAATTTATTGCTGAGAATTTGGTATACGTATGGTTAATTCGTGGTCGGTCATACGATTCGGATGTATAAAGCCGTGGATGAACTCACATACGTAGTACCCGCATAAATTAGTACCCGGCTCCTGTCTCGAACACTATATATATGGAAAAAAAGTTATGAAATATTTGTTGTGTTAAAGGAAGTGTCATGAGATGTGAAAATTCAACACCTACCGGGAATTCAGTCTTCCATTCAAGTTCCTCCTTGAATTCACCCACGTGAGTTTGACGGAATCAAGCCCATGCTTTGTTCATAGCGTCTATGATGTCATTGTATTCTTGTTTTGGTTTCCTCAAAGAGTCGAAGACATATACGGCGCTAATATTAGGCACAACAACAATGAGTATCCAATGGAATCTGTACAGTCAAATTAAAGCTAGTTAGTCTCATGTTTAACTGCTAGTTTGAAAATGAAAGAGATGGGAAACACGCTCACTTGAAGTTGTACGGTATTAGTAGGTGCTTGTAATGTTGCTTGTTGAGGAACTTATATATATATTCTTCAAGGTCCGATTTGGTTTATCTCTTAGATTTGCCTCGTTTACAACATCAGGGTCCATGAAGCCTACGTCATAGTATCCGTTCCTCCGACAAGTTTGAATCTCCATCCTGCATGATACAAAATTGAATAGAAGTTAAGACATCGCAAATTGACTAGAGCGGGGATTTTGAAGTTAGAGGAATATATTAAAGACTTACAGAACCAAGCAACTGAGGAGTGACTTGTCAAGTGCGTCTTGATTGAACAGGAAATACAGTTTCTCTAGCAGCACAATTATGATGTCATCCCCACGGAAAAAATGTTGATCACCAATCCGAACTTCGAGCATGGCAAATCCCTCTGCTGTAGCCTCCACGTACTATTGGTGCTACTTGTACATCTTCGTTGGAAGACGGTCCACCAACTGCGGCCACACAGGCGGTTTCCCATACTCATATTTCCATTTAGCAGCCCCAGGGTGCTTTGGGATGTGATCCTCCCCTCAAAGTTGAGTTGTGGTGAGTTTTGTATCTTTAGCGAATTGCAGCAGGTTCTTATCAAACTTAGAAAGCACCTTGAGCGGGGCAACCGATTGGTTGGATTGGGCTCCGAGTTGAGGAATAGTTGACCCACTTTTCTTCCTCTTCTTAGAAGCCTGCTTTGTTATTTGCCTGTCGTAATCAGATAGCGGTGGTTTCTTTGGTCCTTTGCTCTGCCTCCATGCTTCTGATGAAAGCCTGAAGTTTACCCTTATTAAGTGGTGGCTACTCTTTCTGTTTCTGCCTCCATGCTTCTGATTGAGCCTGCCTCCATGCTTTTTTTCTCAGCATCCACTGCTGCCTTGAGTTCCTCATCTGTCAAATCATATGGTAATTTTTCCGCTAGTGGCTTCTCCTTCTGCTTCTTCTTAGGAGGTGGAGGTGGAACTAAAGGCTTCTTCATAGAAGGTGGAGGTGGACTCAATGCTTGGATCCCTTTCTGGTACTGAACTCATGCTAGGATCCCTGTTTGGTAGTGGAGAGGGTGCCCTGACAGATGGCGTAGGTGATCTTGCCCTTGATCCTTGAGGAGATGATCCTAAGATCGGGGGATTCGGTTGCGTAATCCTTATGTAGCGCTTGGGCCATAGAATCCAACCATGGATGGCTTCTCCTAGATTCTTTTCCCCGTCACCTCCAGGGATCTCTAGTTCCAGATCATCCCAACTGTCGACCACTCGGTCCAACCCAACTTTGGCATAACCGTGAGCTGGAATCTCCACGCCATGAAGTGTTTGGCCTTGCGTCGGTTGCTCATCCACACTATAAGCCACTACAATGAGCTTGTTTTTCATGGGAGTAACAAGCTCACAAGGTCCTCTCGCAGTAATGTCGTCCACGGGGTGGCGTTGGTTGTCCTCAAGTATCTCAGAGGATCCTCCAGCTGGGGCTTCCATGGAAGCGACACTGCTTCGACGCTGAGTCGGGCTTACGTCGACATGTGACCCTGATGCTGCAGCAGCTGCTTGTTCACTGGCTTGTTTGCTCAGAGGTAGCGCCACACGTCGGTCAATTATTTCCTCCATTCTTGCCTCTGATGCTGCTACTTGTTCTTGCAACTCTCGCAGCTTTCATGTGTGGCTGGCCTTACTTCTTTGGCGACTTCTACATGATTCAATGTGCTCACGAAAGGCAAACTTCCACACAATCACTCGTTTGCCTCAGCATTGTCCAGGGTGTTTGGGATTTCCAAGTACCATAATCAGCTTGCCCCTCTCTCGATCAGGCACGAAGGATCCATTAGCTGTTTTCTTTACTAAGTCATCAAGTCTCGTAGCCGCTTGTCTTAATTCATTGCCAAACACAATTGATGCATCTTCGGGATTGAGCCTACCACCATGAGCATAAAACCAATTCTTTGCTCGCTCAGGCCATTCGAGAGTCTGTGGTACTATTCACTTGGAAATTAGGTCATCTTCCATCCTTTGCCATTTCATGATCCCCGACTTGTAACCTCTTGTCCCAAGACGATGAAAGTATTGCTTCTTGTGAGCATTGTCGGTGTTGGTATGAGTTTGCAACTAGCTCTTTTCCAATTTCTTGAACTGTACAAAGGAACCCCAATGATCCCTTAACTTCGGGTGCTTATTGAAATCAGGTGTAAACCCCTTCTTTATGTACTCTTTGTTCAAGTTTTTCTTGTACGTCTGAAAAGCAATTGCAGCCTTCTTAAAGCCCCATTCTTTCACTTTGTCTTCCTCTACACCTTCGAACGTGAAGTTATCTTTTAACTGTTCCCATAACATATTCTTCTCTAGGTCATGTACGAAGCTTATGGTGGCCGGGACCATGCTTGTTGAAGCGACGATGTCATGTTTTTTCCAATTCTGAAAGCTAATTAGGATGTTATCTCTGACAAGAAACCCATTCTGAATCACCAATTTTATCTTAGCATTGGCAGGAGCAATCGGTTCACCATCTTCAGCAATTTCTGTGATGATGATTCGGCCCTCTAACTTCTTGTTCTTGTCTCGTTTCTTTTGAGGCCTGCTCCTCAATCCATATGGCTGAAAAATGACAATTTGTTGTATGATGATGTTTCTTTTGATAAGAAGAGAATTCAAATAATGTTTACATATAATAATTGTGTAACAACCTAGATTAATTAAGCTGTGTTTAACTCTTGAACAAGTCATTAGTGCTTAAGGAAGAACTTTGTCAACATTAAAGGCAAGTGAAAGTACCCATTTGCCCTCTTCCCCGCTCGCCCGAACCTCGCCACGCCTCCCCTGTTTCCACCCCCCCTCCCCCGCTCCACCGCACACCCTCTCCGTGGAGCTCCCCCTTCCGCCCAACCCCGCACCTCGCCGACACCACTAGTCGCGTCACCACCCTCTCGCGCAGCTCTAGAGCTTGCTTGTTGCCCGCGAGAAGCGGCACCGCCGGCGGAACGCCGCCGGACTCCTCCGCCACCGAAGCTTTCCGCCGTTCCGCCCCGGCCAAGCCTCCCCCTGGAGCTCCCCCTTCCGCCCAACCCCGCACCTCGCCGACACCACCAGCCACGTTGCCACCCTCTCGCGCAGCTCTAGAGCTTGCTTGTTGCCCGCGAGAAGCGCCACCGCCGCCGGAACACCGCCAGACTTTTCCGCCACCGAAGCTTTCTGCCCTTTCGCCGTTCCGCCCTAGCCAAGCCTCCCCGTCGCCCCCAACCGCTTCAAACCGGACCAAGGTGAGCCCGTAAGCCCTCCCGGCCACTCACCGTCCCAAGGTCGCCGGCGCATCGCCAGGATTTTGCCCCCCCGTCGCCGTGCGCTGCCGAGGACCCAATTGCTTTTGGGAAAGTTGCATCAGGGACCTTAGTGTTAAAACCCAAGACCTTTACGTGATTAAACCCTAGACCTAGGGGTTAGTCTGCATGTTTGGGAATGGCGGTTGTGCAGGGAGAATTGGTGAAGGGTAAAATGGTGCTCGTGTCTGCTAGAGCGTTGCGCCGTTATATCCCAAGGGTATTGAAGTGTTGTATCCTCCATTTTGCATCTGCATCGGCTGTGGAGCCGAATGAGATGTGTTTGGCACCATTGAGAAGCTTCTCATTGGTGCCACGATGGGAGGGGCGTAAGCTAGTCCCTGATACCCCTAAACTGCGCCGTTGACCATGGAGCTGACGATGGTGTTGTATACAGTGTTAGTCATCACTTTAGACTGGTCGATCATGGCTTGATAGACTGACTGTTGTATCATATCAGACATCTTTCCTGAGTCCTCGGTGACGGTGATGTGGCGAGGAGGTGGCAGAGGAGCTTTCTTGATCGTCTTCCCGCTCCTGGTTCGACTAAAGGACTGTAGGCATGTCTTCTTATATTCTTCCAAAACCCTTGCTATCTCTTCCTTCTAGTCGTCCTTGAGATCTGCTGATTGACAAGGAAAGAAACATATTAAATTCCAGGGGTCTCAATCGGCTAAAGTTCCGATCTATCTTGAAGAACATATCGGCGAATCGGTCGATTTACTGTGCAAGTAACCGGCTATAGAACAGCCGATGACCACGTAGCAATTGTAAAGAAACTACTGGAGCAACTTAAACAACGCTACAAAGCAACACTTGAAACAGATCTAATCAACTATATGACAATTAATAAAAATAATAATAATAAGCTGACAGTTCATACTTCAAGCTGGATAACTGGTGATAAAACTAAAACAATAGATAAAAACCTATAATTCTAGTTAATATCGATAACCGGTGAATAAATCTAAATGAAACAACAGCGATGTGCTGGAAGTTAAAGCTTAGATATTACTCGATAAGCAGAACTTACCAATTGACCGGAGATCGTGTCGATGCAGCCCTGTCAATTCGTACGAACTCGTGAAAAATAAAAGGTTTTGGCGAAGTCGCCGACTTGAAAGTAAATTGTGAGGAAAAAGTAGATTTGTTGTATCGATTGATGTGTTGTTTTTTACAAGCCTTATGAGGAACCTATTTATACCCTACTACAACTGATTTCCTAACCGACTAGGATTTATCTCTAACTTTAAACAATATCAAATATTTACAAGCACGACTCATATCAGAGTCGGTTACTATCTTCTAACGTGCCAACCTCCTTCTTCAGCTGATCTTCATCCTGACCCCCACCTTAGGCCCGTACTAGACAAGCCACTCTTGCTCCCAATTGGCCAGCCCACATCGACTCTTTTCACCAATCGGCCGAAACACTGTAGCTTTAATCGGCCGATTCCCAACTGTAGCCTCTAGTCCGCCGCGTCGGCCGCCTTCCTTCTTCTTTGACGCCGATTCCAAACACGTGTCAAATTCCAGCGTCAACAGTTTTCAAGCTGCTCCAACATTTCATCAATGAAGGGCAACGGGAAATGATCCTTCTTTGTCACCTTGTTGAGCTTCCTATAATCTATGCACATCCTCCACCCAGTAGGAAGACGTTGCGGGATTAGCTCATTCTTTTCATTGGTGACAACCATCATTCCTCCCTTCTTAGGTACTACCTGAACGGGGCTAACCCACTCACTATACAGCACGGGGTAGATAATCCCAGCGTGTAGGAGTTTCAGGACCTCCTTCTTAACAACATCCCTCATCGCATTATTTAACCTCCTTTGAGGTTCCCTAGAACGTGTGATGGTAGGATCTAAGGGGATGCAATGGGTACAAAGAGTTGGGCTAATTCCCTTGAGATCTTGGAGGGAATATCCAAGAACGGTTTGATGTTTCTCTAGGACGGCGATGAGTCTCGCGAATTCCTCTTCCGAAAGTTTGTCACTAATGATAGTGGGAGACTCGTGTCACCATGGAGGAAGGCGTATCAGAGGCTTGCAGGTAAGGTTTTTAACTTGATCGGAGATCTAGGAGGCATCTCAAACTCGGATACGTCTATGGGTTCGGCGAGATCATCCTCCTCTTCCATGAATATTTCAGCGTCTTTTTTAAGGTGGGATTCCGGTGAATCGAAAGGAGAAATTCCCATCACCTCTTCGATCGGCTCAGAATCAAGGGAAGGATCTGTCATGAAGTTTTTGGCTCTAGAGATCTGGATAGAAAAGGTTTCCATCCCTAACCGGGCATCAAGCTTATCCTGAGTCGGAGCATCTATGAGTAACTTCTCAATGGGATGCCTGATCATGAGATCGAAGCTTTGTACATCAAAAACATGAAAGTCAAGGACTGCTTCGATGTCTTTGTGTCTAATAGACATGTGCTGCAGAATCCCAACTCCTTCCAGGAATTCTCTAGAGGAGGTTTGGAAAGTTTTATCGGTCGGAACCAACGGCTCGTCTCCAAAAAGTTGCATCACGCATTCGCTGGAGATGATGTTGGCTCCGACAGTGGGATTATAGAGAATGTTTACCGGGTTTCCTCTTATGGCACACGGAATGGTTGATGGAGGGGAGCTCATCTGAGGAACTTCTGACGATAGCTCCAGCTCCCTCGACTACTCACTAGTCATAATGGCCGTCAGCTTCCTAACGTTTACCCTTAGGAAGGTGGCTTCTATAGGATCATCAGGAGGGACGGGTACCGACGGTTTCCTCTTGCAAAGATAATTTGAGGTGTTTTCGAAATCTTCAAAGAGATCATCCTTGAATTCTAAAGGGAGCTCTGAAGGTTGAATTTCTTCTTCCTCTGAAACTCATGGTTTAGGAGAAAGTTCTAGGGCTAAATCTAAGGATGTGGAAGGTGAAGGATCGGATTCAGCTACTAGAATGTCCTCATGGCTTGACATATGCTCTTCTCGAGAGGGTCTAGACTCGACCACTAAGGTGGTGTTTTTGGTGATACGATCTAAGATTTTCCTACCTTCGGCTGGAGCCTTGTGGGCAAATGACCCTCTAGCAGTAACATCAAGGTAAAGGGCGGATTCCGTGTTGAGACCCATGCAGAAATGCTCAAGGAACACATGGTCGGGAATTGACAGGACAGGGCTGGACTTCACTAAGAGTGAGAACCTGCCCCAAGCGGCACCTATGGATTCCTTCTCATTCTGCTGAAAGCTGAAGATATCCCTTCGTAGAGCGACAACACAGGACTAGGGAAAGAATGAGAGACAAAACTTGTCTCTAAGTCTATCCCAGCTACCGTTCACGCCCCCTACGGTTTGCATGTACCATTGTTTAGCCCCTTCTACAAGAGAAAAAGGAAACAACTTCCACTTGAGGGTTTCATGTGACATGCTCGCGATAGCGTAGCATGAACACACTTGCTCAAATTCTCGCAGATGGTGGTATGGGCTTGTCGTTGTCAGGATTTGTGGATCGAGACTTAGACTAGTAAATTTCTTTTATGCGCGTAAGGCTTCGAATGGTGGCGTGGGAGACACGGGGTTAGACTGGTTCGGGCAAAGGAGGCCCTACGTCCAGTATCGAGGCTGCTCGTGTTACCAACGCGGGGTTCTGTAGTAGGGGTTACAGATGGGCGAGAGAGGGAACTGATCCCAGGTCTCTTGAGGGTGCTTGTGCTCTACGGGAGTGTGAGAGTGTGCTGCTAGCTTGAGGAAAAAAGTCTCTCCCCCCGTCTCGTGACCCCCGGTCCTCCTTTTATAGCACAAGAAGGAGCCCGGGGTTACAGTTGAGATGGGCCTTAGGAGAGGAAGCAGAAAGGATAAGCCAAAAAGAAAAATAATACAAGGGAGGGCCCCGAGGCCGCCGCTCCCGCTCCGGCCCCCGGTCTCTATCAGCGCGCCCGACGAGGGAGGGCGATTCCGTCCTGATCTTGTCGATGATCTCCCTCATCGCCGTCGCCGTCGAGAGTGATGATGAGCCTCAGCCTCGGCATCCGTGCCCACCGGGGAGGAGGCCTGATTCTGTTGCCCCGCCGATTACCGTAAGACCCGGACGTCGCATCCCTGACGCTGCCGTTAGGAGCACGGGGCGCGAGAGCAAGCGATGCGTCCTCCTGTGTCGTTCGGCGCGGCTCATGAGTACCCTGTGGCGAATCAGAAGGAGCCGTGGCCACTGCAGCCCGCGCCGCACGGCCGTGCTCCGGTATTCGTGACCAGTTACGTTGGGGACGCCGCTCCCTTGTGGCTTGACAGGGCCGCGGCGTATTTATGGTGAGGTCGATAGGGGGACCCACGAGATCGTTATCCTTATCCTCCGGTCCGCGCCCGAGGGGAATATCCGTCTCGTGGACCCGAGTGAGTCCGACCTCCGCGTCCAGGGTCGGGCGAGGCGGAGTTTCTGTGGTGGGGGTCGGGCGCTCCCGACCCCGGTTCCCCGGGTCGGACGAGGCGGAGCCTTGCGGCGAGGGGTCGGGCGCTCCCGACCCTGGGACCGCGGTCGGGCGAGGCGGAGTCCCTCCATCGAGGGGTCGGGATTGTCCGACCCCGGGGCCCTGGGCCGGGCGAGACGGAGTGGGATGTTCTCTACCTTCACTGGGCCGGATGTGATCATAATTACCGTAGGTGGGCCTGGGCCTTCATGACTGTCGCTTTAAGCGGTTTTGGGAGGTCGTTAATATTTCCCCCCAACAGTAGCCCCCGAGCCTGTGGTGAAGCAAAGGTGCTCCTCCAAAGGCTTTTCTCATTGCTCGTCGGGGATCTCTGCTCGCCCTGCGAGCTGCGGTCGATCAGGGGTAGGGAGCATTGTTGGTCCGGCTTAGCTAGGGAGTTCGATTAGGAGAGGCGTCCTGTGGATGACTTGTTGCGGGAGGACTCCTCATTACTCCGTAGGGCGCTCCCACCTTGAGTCCTCAAATCGCGACCACACGCGTGGTCACTGGTTGCGATGCTAGCCCCCGAGCCCCCGCGCATTGCAGGAGACCAATCGGGAGGCTAGATTGGCTTTTGATCGTTACCCCTCAAGCGGTCGTTCGCTGGGACGGAGGGGATGAGCCGTGCCACGCTATCCTCGGTGGACGAACCGTGGTGCTCGTTGAGCTGCGAACGGGTCGGTTCGAGTGGAGTCCCGGTCCCCGTTCGGGGGGGTCCGGCTCGGGCCAAGCTGGTGGCGTACTCCAGGCTCCAGTCGGCCAGTTCATATAGTTCCCGAGTCCGTTCGGTCGGATCCGGGGGCTCGTTGCCTTTCCTCGTGGAAAAACCATGAACTTTTGATGCCGGTCTGGACTCGAACGTGAGGTCGGGACGCCCTTGGCTTTCGCTCGCCTGGGTGTTGGCCGCTAGCGGACTCGTCCCTTCTCACCCCTTGCTCGGGCTGTCGAACCCGTAGCGGGCCAGCCTTCAAACCTCTGGACTGTAATGGGCCGTAGGGGCGTTTTTAGCCCCGTATCCCTTATTACCTTTCAGTGGGCCTTGGGCCGAATCGGGGCGGATGCTGCGTCTTGGGCCGAACGTGGGGGACGTTGTGTGCGCGTCTTCCGGGAGGCGGAGTTATGGAGGGCGCCGATCCACGAATTGAGGAGGAGAGGATGTCTCTGCGGCCGATCTTGCACGCGGTTTCCAAAAAGAAAGTGGGCTTTGACAGCGGCGTACCTGGCGCCGCATTTATGGTGACAGGGGCGTCGGTTCCGCTCCCTTCATGCCTTCCCTATAAAAATGAAGGCTCCACCTTGCTGGTTCCGTCCGCCTTCTGCTTTCAAGTCTTTTCGCCCTCTAGACTCGTCCTCAGCTCATCCGCGTCCGCTTCGTCTTCCTCCGCTCAGAGCTACGCCCTTTCTTTCCGTCCCCGTCAAGTTTCTTCCTCCTCCGGCGATGGGATCCTAGGGGATTTCTCACTTCAACTCCTCGCGCGCCGAAGGCCTGGTGAGGAAAGGCCTCCTCTGCGAGAGGATGGAGATGGGCGAGTGGGAGCTGCCGGGGTCGGAGCAGGTGCCGACGCCTCCCGCCGGCTACGTCGTCTCCTTCGCTCACTTCCACGAGCGGGGGTTCGCGACTCCGCCGAGCCGTTTCTTCCGGGAGCTCCTCCACTACTACGGGCTCGAGCTTCAGCACCTCAACCCCAACGGGATCCAGCACATTGCAGCGTTCGTTGCACTGTGCGAGGGGTTCCTGGGCATCGAGCCCAACTTCTCGCTGTGGAAGTACTTCTTCACGGTGAGCCTGTACCAGAAAACGGAGAGGAGGGGGAACCAGCAGCGGTCGCCCCCGGTGCCGATCGGGTGCGTCGGGATCCACCTCCGCCATACTCGCTCCAAGGAGTACATGGCGATGAAGACCTCGGCGTCCCACAAGGGGTGGCACAACCAGTGGTTCTACGTGAAGAACTATTCGAACTCCCCCTTGCCAGAATTTACTGGTCGCACCATCGACGCGGTGCCGGAGGTGTGGTCGTACGGACCGGTCGAGAAGGAGAAGAAGCGGATCCTCGACCTGCTGCAGGCTATCGAGCAGCTGAAGAGGAGAGGGCTTACCGGCGCAGGGGTCATTGGGGCGTACCATGCCCGGCGGGTGGCGCCTCTGATGCTCCGGGTCCGTTCGCTCGCCGCCATGACTCCGGGCGCACCGACCGAGGGCACCGCCCTTGTGGCGGGCGCGCTCGCCGCCTCCGAGATCCGACAGCAGATTCGGGAGGCGTTGGAGGACAAGGACGCTGACTACCCGGTGCCCGGGCACCCGCCGATGCGCCCGGACGAGGGCTTCGTCGACCTAGTAAGGGATTGGGGCGCCGACCTTCTTTTCTCGTGCCTCATGGTCGTCGCTCTGACGCGGGGCCATTTTTGTGTTGGCAGGGCATGCTGACCTGGGTTGTGGACTCGCATCCGCCGGTGCCGGAGGACGTCGATCGGCGGACGTAAAACCGTCTCCTTGCCGAAGAGCAGAATCGCCGTAAGGACAGGGAGACAGCGAAAAAGAGGAAGAAGGCCGCCAAGGAGTTCCAACGGCGGCGGAAAGGGCAGGTCGTGTCGGACGATGATGACAATGACGATGATGATGACGAGGAGGAAGACGAGGAGGATGATGAGGAGGAGGAAGAGCTGGTCTCGTCCCCTCGGTCGGGTGCGCTCGTAATCCGGGAGGCGCGCCCGCAAACGGCCGTGAGGGATGAGGCGGAAGGATCGTCTACCCGGGGCTTGGTTCCGCAAGGCTCCAGGGCCATGCCCCAGGGGTCGGCGCGGGACGCTCCCCAGGAGTCAGCGCGGAGCGCTCCCCGGAGGTCCACAGCGCCCGCCCCCTCCGTCGCGCCTGAGACTCAAGAGCAGCGGAGTGGCGACAAGCGGCCGTTGCCGGATGCCCTGGGGTCAGCGTCCGGCTCCGAGGCGAAGCGCGCGCGTCGTCCTTGCTCCGGAGGAACGTAAGTTGGATTTCCTCGTGAACCTCGCTTCTTTCCCCACCTTGCATTTGTTTCTGCTAACATTTGTTTGTTGTTTCGCAGCGCCGCCCCCCGTGGTCTTGTCCTGCAGCTGGCGCCCAAGAAGGCACTGTGGGTGTCGTCCGCCAATGTGGGGCGGACCGCAGTCCCGCCCGCGGCGAGCGGCGGGGTCCCCGGTGAGGTCACGGGTCCCGCCACGGAAGCGGCCCCCGTGATGGCGACCGGCGGAGTGGCGGCGCCATCGGGCGCGAGAGAGGGCGTGGACCCCGCTCCGCCTTCTGCTTCCCTGGTCAACCTCTCGGTGCAGAGCGTCGCTCCCTAGGGCCCTCAGGCCGGGGAAGTGATCGACCTCGACGCCGACGAGGCGGAGGGGATGGCGGCGACGGGAACAGGGACTGATGTTCCTGTAGCCGCGACAGGGATGGTGGCGGCGACAGAGGAGGGAGTGTCTGCCTCCGTGGCTGTGGCAGAGGGGGCATCGGTGACGGAGGCGGGGACCTCTGCCCCGGAGGTCCCGGCGGAGGTGGCACCGGCGGCGGGGGCGGAGGTGCCCGCTCGAGAGGCTCCGGCAGGGGCGGAGGAGCCCGCCTTGGCGGTCGCGGCAGAAGGCGAGGTGACCACGGGGATACTTGTTCCACCGCCCGCGTCGGGGGCGGTGGCGCCGTCGAGCGGGTCCGCGGCGGCCCTGACAGCGACAGGGGCGCAGGCGCTGGGACCGTCGGCGAACCCGGAGGCTTCCGGGTCGACTCCCGCTTCGGCTTTGGCCACTTCCGCCCCCAGGGCGTGGAGGGGGTCTGTCCTGCGTTGGACGTCCCGTGAGGACCCGCTGAGGCACCTCTTCACCCTGGATGACGCCGCGGAGTGGCGCAAGTGGCAGGCGGTGAAGGGCAGCCTCGCCAGCGCCTGCGCGGCTCTGTCCTCGGTGTTGGGGGAGTTGGACAATGTCGTCCTCCCTGGTAGCCAGGTACGTCGCCCCTCCTGTCGGTGATTGTCCCTTTCCCGCTACCTTGCCCCTGATGGTGTATTGCTTTGTAGGCTCTCCAAGAATGCAGTCAGGGGAAATCTGATTTCCTCCGGCTGGAGCAGGGGCTCTGGGAGCGCTTCAACTTGGAGAGCCAGCGAACCAGGGAGCTATCCATGCAGGTTGCTGCCGCCCAGGGGGTCATTAACGACCTGCAAAGGCGCGAGCAAGCGGCGCAGGAGGAGGTGCGACGGTCGGAAGCCAAATTCCAAGCCGTCGTCGATAAGGCCTGCCTCGACCGCGAGGAGTTCAAGGCCGCTGCTGAAAAGGCCCACCACAATGCCGAGGAGCTCGCACGGCTGAATGGGGAGCATGAAGCCCTTCAGAAGACCGTCGAGCGCATCCGGCGCGAGCGGCAAAAGGCTTGGCAGGACCAGGACGCTGAGAAGGTCCGGAAGGAGGAGGCCGAGAAGGTGGCGGCTGACCTTCGGGCGGAGGTCAGTCAGCTTCAAGCGCAAGCGCGGGAGCTTCAGGCGTCCGTGGCCCAGGAGCGCCAGCTGAAGGCCCAGTACGAGGGTAAGACTCTGTTCATTTCTTTGTCTTTGCGATGTTGCGGTGATTTTTGATTTAGCGGGTTCTTCTGGGTGGTCCTTGCAGGCGAGCTCACCCGGCTGAGGGAGGCGCTCGACGCGGAATGCGCTGAGCATGGCAACCTGCGGGATGCAGTCTGCATCGTCTGTGACAGCCTTAGCGTGGTCCAGGAGGAGGGGACGAGCTCGCTTGTGAGTCATGTCCTCATGACCTACCGCCGAGCCCGCGAGATCGCCCTGGAGGCGCTCCACACCGGCGTGAGGCGAGCCTTCGGGGTCTTCGGCTCCCACTACTCCGGCATCAACTTCGCCGGGATGAGCGGAGGATACGCCGCCGGTTACTCCGAGGCCGAACTGGATGAGATCGACGCATCGGTGTTCAACCCGGCGGAGGCCCTGGCGAAGCTCTTGGAGGATGAGGCCATCCCTCCCGAAGATCCCCCGGTGAACTAACTGTATCGGGCTGGCGCCCCAGATGTAAATACATTAGTTTCAGACTTGTTTCGCGATGGCCATAGAGGCCTTTCCTATAACTTGTTGTGCAAAAGTTTCCGATCCCCTTTCTTGTTTTTTGCACTTGGAAAGTTTAGAGTGCGTTGTCGGGCATGTCAGTAAGCTTTGATGAGCGAAGGTACCGTAGCCGTTGGGGCGTAGGTTTTTTCACAGTCCGATCAATCTTGCCTGAACACCGTTCGCGCACCTTCTCCTTTTTATGCCTAGAAAGTTCAGAAAGGGGGGTTCGGTTCGGAAGGAAAAACGTTTTTTAGATGGTGCCAAGTGGCTTGAGCCGGAGCCCCTGATAGCCCCCGAGGGATATGCGACCCTGGAGCGAAGCCAGGGTCGGATATCCCTGAGCTCGACGGGAAAAGCCTGAACAGAATCGGCTTGAAATTTCTTTTTCCGCAAAAAAGAGAACTTTAGATTTACAGACAAGTCTATGTACAGAACTTGGAAATGAAAACTAGGGGTAAAAACGCCTTAGCTGTTCTATGTTCCAAGCGTTGCCGAAGATCTGCCTGTCGGGGGTCGCTAGCTTGTAGGTGCCTGGCCGTAGTACTTGCGCGACGATGAAAGGACCTTCCCATGGGGGAGTTAGCTTGTGCCGACCCCTGTTATCCTGGACGAGGTGGAGCACCAGGTCGCCAACGTTGAAGGCTCGGCCTTGCACCTTGCGGCTATGGTAACGCCGTAGCGCCTGCTGGTACTTAGCCAAGTGCAGCAGGGCCACGTCGCGGGCCTCGTCGAGCTGATCTTGTGCGTCTTCGAGCGATGCTTGGTTCCCTTGTTCGTCGTACGCCTTGACCCTCGGTGATCCGTATTCCAGGTCGGTGGGCAGGATGGCCTCGGACCCGTAGACCATGAAGAACGGGGTGAAGCCAGTCGCCCGACTAGGGGTTGTCCTCAGGCTCCAAAGGACTGCTGGAAGCTCGGCGACCCACCGTCCGCCAAACTTTTTCAGGCGGTCGAAGATCCGTGGCTTGAGACCCTGAAGTATCATGCCGTTGGCTCTCTCGACCTGCCCGTTCGTGCGGGGGTGTGCCACGGCCGACCAGTCCACTCGGATGCGGTGGTCGTCGCTGAACTGGAGGAATTTCTTCCCGGTGAATTGCATGCCGTTGTCGGTGATGATGGAGTTGGGGATTCCGAAGCGGTGGATGATGTCGGTGAAGAACTGTACCGCCTGCTCAGACTTCATTTGCGCCACCAGTCTTGCTTCGATCCACTTGGAGAACTTGTCGACGATGACAAGCAGGTGGGTGAAGCCCCCGGGCGGTTTCTTGAAGGGCCCGACGAGATCCAGCCCCCAGACCGCGAACGGCCACGTGATGGGGATGGTCTGGAGCGCCTGCGCGGGTAGATGAGTTTGGCGCGCAAAGAACTGGCACCCTTCACAGGTGTGGACTACTTGGGTAGCGTCGGCGACCGCCGTCGGCCAGTAGAAGCCTTGCCGGAAGGCGTTGCCGACGAGGGTCCTTGGCGCAGCGTGGTGGCCGCAGGCTCCAGCGTGGATGTCCTGGATCAGTGCCTTTCCCTATTTGATCGGGATGCAGCGCTGGAGGATGCTGGTGTGGCTTCTCTTGTAGAGCTCCTGATCGATAACGGCGAAGGATTTGGCGCGACGCGCGATCCTACGGGCTTCCATTTTGTTCGCCGGAAGCGTGTCGCAGATGAGGTAGTCGAGGTATGGGGCTCTCCAGTCGGCTGGGGGGTCAGGCCCCGCCACGGGGTCTGCCGCGATTTCCATGACCATGGGGTCGGAGGGGTCGGCTTCCAGGGCCGAGTCGGGCGAAGCGGTGCCGACCCCGTCGGTGCTGGTGTCCGGGCCTGGGATGGGTGGCGCGCTGCCTACCTCCTCTAGGTCGGGGCCCAACCCCAAGGCCGGGGGCGCTTCGCCGACCCTCGCTGGCTCTGGGTAACGGATTGAAGGCTTGAACTGGTCGCTGATGAAGACGCCGTCGGGGACGGGCATTCGGCCGGATGCTACCTTCGCCAGCTCGTCGGCGGCTTCGTTGAAGCGCCTTGCGACGTGGTTGAGTTCCATCCCGTCGAACTTGTCTTCAAGCTTGCGAACCTCGTTGCAGTAGGCTGCCATCTTAGGGTCGTGGCAGCTCCACTCCTTCATGACTTGTTCAACGACTAGCTGGGAGTCGCCCCGGATGTCTAGCCGACGGATGCCCAGTTCGATGGCGATGCGAAGCCCATTGAGGAGGGCCTCGTACTCAGCGACATTGTTGGATGCAGGAAAGTGGAGGCGGATCATGTACCTGATGCGCATGCCTAGAGGAGAGACGAAGACGAGACCTGCTCCGGCACGGGCCCTCATCAGCGACCCATCGAAGTACATCGTCCAGTACTCCTGCTTCTCCGGCGCCGATGGCGTCTGAACCTCCGTCCCCTCTGCCACGAAATCAGCGAGTACCTAGGACTTGATGGCGGTGCAGGGGGCGTAGGCGATGCCCTGGTCCATGAGCTCGAGCGCCCACTTCGCGATCCGTCCCGTGGCGTCCTGGTTCTGGATTACTTCGCCTAGTGGGAACGACGAGACAACCGTTACCGGGTGGGAGGTGAAGTAGTGGCGCAGCTTCCTCTTTGTGATGAGGACGGCGTAGATGAGCTTTTGGATCTGCAGGTAGCGCACCTTGGACTCGGACAAGACTTCGCTGATGAAATACACCGGGCGTTGCACCTTGAGAGCGTGTCCTTCCTCTTCTCGTTCCACCACCAGGGCCGCGCTAACCACCTGGGTGGTCGCCGCGATGTAGAGCAGGAGTGGCTCGCCGTCGGTTAGCGGGACCAGGACCAGGGCCTTCGTCAGGAGGTCCTTGAGCCGGTCAAGTGCCTCCTGGGCCTCGCCGGTCCATTCGAAGCGGTCAGTCTTCTTCAGGAGTCGATAGAGAGGAAGCCCCCGCTCGCCAAGGCGCAAGATGAAGCGACTCAGGGCCGCTAAGCATCCCGTGACGCGCTGGACTCCCTTTATGTTCCGGATTGGCCCCATGTCGCTGATGGCCGCTATCTTCTCCGGATTGGCTTCGATGACGCGCACGGAGACGATGAAGCCTAACAGCATGCCTCTTGGGACTCCGAAAACACACTTTTCGGGATTGAGCTTAATGCGCTTATCCCTCAGCCTTTCGAAGGCTAGTTCGAGGTCGGGGACGAGCTGGTCGCCCCTCTTGGATTTGACTACGATATCATCAACGTCAGCCTCAACGGTCCGCCTGATGAGGTCCCCGAAGCACTTCAGCATGCATCGCTGGAATGTAGCCCCCGTGTTTTTGAGGCCGAACGGCATCTTAACGTAGCAGTAGGGGCCGAAGGGGGTGATGAAAGAGGTAGCGAGCTGGTCGGATTCCTTCATCATGATCTAGTGGTAGCCGGAATACGCGTCAAGGAAGCTAAGGGTTTCGCACCCGGCGGTCGAGTCGACTATCTGATCTATGCGTGGCAAAGGAAACGGATCGTTTGGACACGCATTGTTGAGACCGGTATAATCAACACACATCCTCCATTTCCCATTCTTTTTTCATACAAGAACAGGGTTAGCTAGCCACTCGGGGTGGTACACTTCCTTGATGAATCCGGCTGTCAAAAGCTTCTGGAGCTCCTCGCCGATGGCCTTGCGCCTCTCCTCGTCGAAACGGCGCAGTCCTTGCTTCACTGGCTTGGAGCCGGCCTTGATGTTCAAGGAGTGCTCGGCGACTTCTCTCGGAATGCCGGGCATGTCCGAAGGCTTCCACACGAAGACGTCGCTGTTCGCGCGGAGGAAGTCGACGAGCGCGCTTTCCTTTTTGGGGGATAGGGTAGCGCCGATCCGCACGGTCCTGCCGTCGGAGCTGCTGGGGTCGAGGAGGACCTCCTTGATGCCTTCGGTGGCCTCAAAGGAGGTGCCCGACTGCTTGGAGTCGGGTTGGTCCTCGGCTCCCTCCGCGAGCTGGGTCGCCAGATCGCTCGTGACGGTGATGGCCGCGGCGTACTCACAGCATTCCACGTCGCACTCATACGCCTTCTGGAAGGATGTGCCGATGGTGATGACCCCGTTGGGCCCCGGCAGCTTGAGCTTGAGGTAGGTGTAGTTGGGGATGGCCATGAACTTCGCGTAGCATGGCCGCCCCAAGATGGCGTGGTAGGTTCCGCGGAGCCCCACCACCTCGAAGGTGAGGACCTCCTTCCTGTAGTTGGAGGAGTCCCGAAAGTGACGGGCAAGTCAATTTGCCCGAGAGGCATCGCCTGTTTTCCCGGCACGACGCCGTGGAACGGCGCCTTGCTGGGATGGAGGCGGGAGCGGTCAATCCCCATAGCGTCGAGGGTCTCGGCGTAGAGGATGTTGAGGCCGCTGCCTCCATCCATGAGCACCTTGGTGAGGCGCGTCGTGCCGACGATGGGGTCGACGACGGGGGGTAGCGTCCTGGATGCCGGATGCATCCCAGGTGGTCGGACCGATCGAAGGTGATGGCCGGTCCCGACCAGTCGAGGAAGGCTGGCGTTGTCGGCTCGGCCACGTAGACCTCTCGACGCTCCAGCTTCTGCTGGCGCTTGGAGTCGTACGCCGCCGGGCCGTCGAAGATCATGAAGCAGCCGTCCACCTTGGGGAAGCCATCTTCCTTCTCTTCGTCGCCCTTCTTCTCTTCATCGGGCTTCCGCTTCCGGTCGCCCTTCACTGGATTACCTACAAAGTACCTCTTCATGAGGTTGCAGTCTTTGTAGGCATGCTTCGCGGGGAACTCGTGGTTCGGGCACGGTCCCTCAAGTAATTTGTCGAAGAAGCCAGGAGTGCCCTCCCGGGGCGGCTGTCCTCGCTTGCGCTCGACAGCAGCGACGAGGGGAGCCTCGCGTCGCTGTTTGCCCTTCTTCTTCTGCTGGCGGTTGGAGGTGCCTTCGTCAGCATCCTTCTCCCGCTTTGCCTTGCCTTTGGAGCGGTCGAAGATCGCTCCAACAGCCTCTTTGCCCGAGGCGTAGCTGGTGGCAATGTTGAGGAGCTCCTCCGTGGTCCGCGGGCCTCGGCGCCCTAGCTCGTGGACGAGGGGTCGGCAGGAGGTTCCCGCTAAGAAGGCCCCTATGACGTCGGCATCCGCGACGTTGGAGAGCTCGGTGCGCTTCCTGGAGAAGCACCGGATGTAGTCCCGGAGGGATTCGTCTGCTCCCTAGCGACAGCTCCGGAGATCCCAGGAGTTGCCGGGGCGCGTGTACGTGCCCTGGAAGTTTCCTATAAATATCTCCTTCAGGTCGTTCCAGCAGCGGATACGTCCCGAAGGGATATGTTCTAGCCAGGCTCGTGCCGAGTCGGCCAGGAAGAGTGGTAGGTTGCGGATGATGAATAGATCATCGTCCGCCCCGCCGGCTTGACATGCGAGCCGGTAGTCGCTGAGCCAAACCCCGGGGTTCGTCTCCCCTGAGTATTTGGCTACGTTGGTCGGTTGCCTAAAGTGCGGCGGAAAAGGCGCGTTCAGGATGCGCGTGGAGAAGGCCCGCGGCCCCACCGGGTCGGGGCTCGGGCTGCGGTCCTCCTCGCTGTCGTAACGCCCGCCGTGGTGGACGTGGTAGCCGCGATCTACCCCGTCCTCCCTATCCGCGCGGGAGCGCCTCCGCGCGTCCAGGGTGTCGCGGGCGTCGCGGACGGGACCGACGCGTCGATGGACGGATCGAGCCCCGCCTCCCGCGGGTGGTGGTGTCCGCCGAACGGACGCGGCCTGGTTTGCCCTAGGAGGAGGCTGGTGGACAGACTCCCCCCGTCTCTCCGGGGGCGTGTCGGGCGCCGCCCTGCTGGCGTTTTGCCCGCGTCGTCGAGACGCGGAACTTTCCGCCTGCTGGACGGCGGCGCATTTGAGCAAGTCGCGCATCTCCCGACGCGCCCGTCGCTCCTCGGGCGTCACCGACTTGGGGAGTTGCCGGAGTAGGGCCGCCACAGCTGCGACGTTCTAGCTAGCGTGGGCGAAGAGCTGAGGGCGCTCTTCGTCCGCGCAAATGCGTTGCTGGACGTCGCGCGCCCGCTGTCGTGCTCCGCCTTCGTGGCGGGGGCGCTCGACCTCATGGCGGGATGCTGCGTGCGCCTCTGGCTGCCGAAGGCGCTCCGGGGCCCTTGGCAAGGCCCCGGTCGTAGCTGCGGCGTGCGGGAGAGGAGTCCTCTGTCTCCCTTCGGCGCCATCGTCGTTGGACCCCTCGGAGTGCACTTCGGCCATGAAGCACTCACGCGAGGGGTGGTGGCTCCCGTTGCTGGAGCCGACGTCAGAGATCATCCTCGCCACGCCCGCGAGTTTGCCGCTCGCGGGTGACACGGTCATGGACCGCGTCAGGAGGCGACCGTAAGTTGCCGCGGCATTGCGCAGCCCAAAGAGCCGACCATTTGGGAAGGGCCCTCCGGCGCGCGCCTGGCCGCTCACCGCTGTCCCGACGGCGGGGCCGGAGATGGCGGGACGAGCAGGCAAGACGAGGAGAGGGATCAGTTCGATCCCCTCCCCGGTGGCGAGGAAGTCCAGGCTCCTGAAGCGGAGCAAGGAACCCGGAGCGAAGATGATGTCGTGGCTGGCCACCTAAAGCCGGAGACGTACGCGCAAAGGTCCCCTACCTGGCGCGCCAACTGTCGTTGTCAGGATTTGTGGATCGAGACTTAGACTAGTAAATTTCTTTTATGCGCGTAAGGCTTCGGATGGTGGCGTGGGAGACACGGGGTTAGACTGGTTCGGGCAAAGAAGGCCCTACGTCCAGTATCGAGGCTGCTCGTGTTACCCACGCGGGGTTCTGTAGTAGGGGTTACAGATGGGCGAGAGAGGGAACTAATCTCAGGTCTCTTGAGGGTGGTTGTGCTCTAAGGGAGTGTGAGAGTGTGCTGCTGGCTTGAGGAAAAAAGTCTCTCCCCCCGTCTCGTGACCCCCGGTCCTCCTTTTATAGCACAAGAAGGAGCCCGGGGTTACAGTTGAGACGGGCCTTAGGAGAGGAAGCAGAAAGGATAAGCCAAAAAGAAAAATAATACAAGGGAGGGCCCCGAGGCCGCCGCTCCCAATCCGGCCCTCGGTCTCTATCAGCGCGCCCGACGAGGGAGGGCGATTCCCTCCTGATCTTGTCGATGATCTCCCTGGTCGCCATCGCCGTCGAGAGTGATGATGAGCCTCAGCCTCGGCATCCGTGCCCGCCGGGGAGAAGGCCTGATTCTGTTGCCCCGCTGATTACCGTAAGACCCGGACGTCGCATCCCTAACGCTGCAGTTAGGAGCACGGGGCGCGAGAGCAAGCGATGCGTCCTCCTGTGTCGTTCGGCGCGGCTCATGAGTACCCTGTGGCGAATCAGAAGGAGCCGTGGCCACTGCAGCCTGCGCCGCACGGCCGTGCTCCGGTATTCGTGACCGGTTACGTTGGGGACCGCTCCCTTGTGGCTTGACAGGGCCGCGGCGCATTTATGGCGAGGTCGATAGGGGGACCCACGAGATCGTTATCCTTATCCTCCGGTCCGCGCCCGAGGGGAATATCCGTCTCGTGGACCCGAGTGAGTCCGACCCCCGCGTCCAGGGTCGGGCGAGGTGGAGTTTCTGTGTTGGGGTCGGGCGCTCCCGACCCCGGTTCCTCGGGTCGGACGAGGCGGAGCCTTGCGGCGAGGGGTCGGGCGCTCCCGACCCTGGGACCGCGGTCGGGCGAGGCGGAGTCCCTCAATCGAGGGGTCGGGATTGTCCGACCCTGGGGCCCTGGGCCGAGCAAGACGGAGTGGGATGTTCTCTGCCTTCACTGGGCCGGATGTGATCATAATTACCGCAGGTGGGCCTGGGCCTTCATGACTGTTGCTTTAAGCGGTTTTGGGAGGTCGTTAATATTTCCCCCCAACAGGGCTCTCGCTATCTAAACCAGAGAAGGAAAGTCCCCGAATCAAAGTGATAAGGTCGGGACGAAGTTCATAGCCGGATGTGAGAATTGGGTGTTCGGATGGTGATGGCTCACAGAACTCACCCCTAGGAGAAGACAGGTTTTGGATAGAAGGCTTCTCCATGATAGCGGGGGTAAAGGTAGAAGAAAGAAAACTAAAAAGATACGAGGATGACTAGGTAACAAGATAGCTACAACAACCGTTCCCAAGCAAGGATGCCAGAAACCTTGTTGGTATATTTAACGAATGCGAATAAATCTGCAAGCGTACGGATACCGTTGTAGCTTTCATCTTAGAGTATTCCAAGGGTATCGAATCCAAGGGAACATATGTATACTAAATCCTAGTCTAGTCGGTCCAAGGACACACCAAGATAGATGGCGAGGGTAGAGAGGATTCCTAGAGATAATTCTATAGGGGAGTTAAAGGTCGATCTCTTGGTTAATGAACTTGCTTTGGGCACTGGCTTACCTTGAATTCGTCAGGCATCTCCGGCCAACGGCTTTACGCTATATCCAAATGTGGAGGATTATAAAGGACCAATAGGGTTGTCACCACCAACTGCCTACCTCTAGCAACCCGTGGGATATAAGGCAAAGGAAGGATAACCCTTAGTATAGACACCACGTCTACGCTACTGATTACTACAGCAGTCTAAATACATCTAACGTCCCATAGCAAACATACAACACTCCATATAAATACGGAGCGACGAACCCGCAAGTAAGAGAACTGATCTCACTCAACTATAGGAACTACTATGAGAAAGTAATCACGAATACAAACTTACTTTATACCTAAGGAAGCCAGCATTTGTAGAGGTGTAAGCTTGGAGAAGGGCGCCGACAGACCCGACGCTTCCTCGAACTACCCTTCACTCTCTCCCTACTCTAAGCACTAGTTAAGTAGCACTCCACCTTTGCAATGAAGCTCTAAAATCCTCTTGAGTGGTGTTGGTGGCGTGTCTTGAAATGAGACCCCTCCCCTTCTATTTATAGGCACTTGGGGTCGGTTCCTGAGGGGAATATTCGGGGAATCTTCCACAACCGCCATTGCAAGGTCGGTAACTAGCGACACGTGGCGACTGGAGGTGAACGGAGCCACCACCCTGAGGAACCACCTTAGGCAATCGCCTTTAGCTGGGTACCTGCCAGGTGAGTCCCCATGTGGGTACGCGGTGTTTTGCAGTGACTCTTATTGGTTTACTCCCATTTGTGAGCTCTTCAATCTGTGTGCTTGCTTCTGATTGGTTGAGAGTGTGTTTCCTTTCTCTTGGGGTGTGTTTTCTCCTCTAATGGACCTGCATACAAATATTCACCAACACTTGTGGAATTTGTTAGTAATAACTCCTACCACTACTGTTGATGCTCGTTTTTTATGTGTTTATGCAGGAGTTGACGACCTAAATTTGGTACTTATGAGCCATCAACAATATCCTTCTAGAGTTCTTTTCTGAAAATTCTAGCAAGTATTTATCCTTGATTTCCTTGATTTTACACTCCAGATTGAAAGCTATCCCATTCTCTGTTCATAGCTGCACCTCTGCTAATCTTCTATAAAAGTTGAGCAGCCTCCCTGCGTGTTTTCTCCATAAGGTCTCCTCCTGCACACATTTGGACGAACTCCCAATATAATAGTTGAGCAGCCTCCTTGAGTGTTTTCTCCATAAGGTCTCCTCCTGCACACATTCTGATATTTTTAGGTTAGTGAAAATAGAATGTATACAACAACACATCACCTGAGAATTCAAGCTTAGTTCCTTGTTCAATTAATCTATTAAATCTGTTCCAGGCTTGATTTATCCCTAATCTTTTCCTTGCACAAATGAGTTGTAGATTTTCCCTTAGGCCCCGTTTGTTTCCCTAGAATTGAAACTTCTATTCCATGAATCTTATTCTAGAAATTAGATTTCCTATCCATAGGAAATGGATTCCGTAGAATTTGATTCAATTGAAATTTCTTTTTTGGATGTACCCAGAAAGTTTTTCTTAGAATTAAATTCCAAATGCTATTTGGATGCATTACCGCGAACAGCAGCAACAGCCTCTGTAGCACCCTGTACTTCTCCAGGACTGCCCTGACCCTCAACACGGGCTGCTCACCGCGGCGCCCCGTGGCCTTCTCTTCCTCCATGAGCTCATCTCTGGTGCCGCCACCAGGCAGGAGGCTCGTGTGGACGTGGTGGCAGATGAGGGAGTAGAGCGCGAAGGTGCCACCTTCCCCGCCGTCGTCGGCATGGAGCACGATGAGCACGTACTTGAGGAGTGTGATGAGGGTCAGCATCCAGAAGACGAAGGAGAGGACGCCGTAGATCTCCTCGTTGCCCGCCGGGTGCTGGATGTCGTTGCCGACGAAGGCGCTCTTGTAGACGTAGAGCAGCGATGTGGCCATGTCGCCGTACACCACCCGAGGCTCTGGCACGCGAGCAACAACGTCGCACGCCATGACTCCCCGCGCCACCTCTGCGGGAGAAGAAGCAGCAATCAAGCAAGCAGTCAAGAAATGGAGGAGCGAAGCCCCACAACCCAACATAGACCAGTGCTCCAAATCCAAGTACCCCAGGCCACGAGCTGGCTGCCTCACCTTCCCGTGCGCCGCCGCCGCGCCGCCCGCGACCTCCAGATCCATGTGCCCGGCTCTAGCCCTGACTCCCGCACGCGCGCCTCAATGCGTCACGCCTGCTGCCTCCATGGCGGCAAACCTCGTTGAATCGCTGCAAGGGAACAAGGAGGAGGGGGCGGCAGAGGTGGAAGAGGGGCTAGCAGAGGAGGGGGCCATGGCGCGGGAGGCGACAGCGTAGCGCTCGGGGAGTCTGTCGGGGGCGGCGGGTCGGGGGTGAGAAGGAGTCGAGGGAGGTGAGTCAGGGGAGGCCGTCGGGTAGGGAAATCGTTTCCTGTTTTTTGTTCGGAATGTGCGGTAGGCTAAGCTGGAATCCTGAGGAATGTTCGTTTTCAATTCCGGGGGAGCCAAACATGTCGACCTTAGAAACTAATTCCAATTCCATCTGAGTCCAACAAAACAAACAGGCCCTTAGAGATTTCCCAAGGTTTAACAATCCACAGAACAAGGGATTTGCATGCTTAACTAAGCACTAATCTAAGTAACTTAGTGTACGATGAGATTGATCTAACCAATTAAACTAAGAAATCTAGATCAAAGTGGGTAGATAGAGTAAATGTGTGCACAGGATAGATAAAATACTTATCCTAAGAATCTAGATCACTTGCAGATGCAATCATCAAGAATTAAAGAAACAGATCTAAATACTATCGTGAGTTGATGTGAACCATGGCCAACACTGTCATGTACCGGTAACAGCAAGCAAACGAAAATAAAAAACAAAAGACCTGTGTCCGCCCGCGGGCTACGGGCTGCCACCTTCATTCGTTAACGGGCCGCACTCAGGCCTACACCGACCTACGAAGAGCATTTCCGAACCCTACCAACGCCCGCAGCGCTCGCCGAGGCACCTTAGCAAGTCACCGACAGG
>NC_028454.1:43859488-43929127 GCF_000263155.2 Setaria italica | reverse complement strand
CTGTTTCGAGTCATAACATTGTCCATCGCTCATCCTTCCTCTGCATTTCAGTTTCTTATCTTCAGAATGCTATTGAGTCCATTGTTGACGTGTTACATTGCTAAGTAAATACTAAATACCACTCCCCTAAATCTGCAAATATGTTTAAGTTTCCACCTGTTATTTGCCCAATTTAACACATAGGATTTAGGTCTACTGCGTATAAAGCTGGACCCTTTTCAGAATATGACATTATCTCTGGGTTAATTAAAAATATGGTCCAACCTCATACCTATGAGGCTCTGGTCCTATATGACTATACCATAGTTGAATTTAGTGGGGTATTTGAAAATATGAACATCATCGTAGATATGGAAGTAGAAATGCAATTATTTTTTTGGGAAATGATTCCATCGAAATCAAGCTGCTTCCTTCCTACTCCCTCCGTTTTCAAAATGTAGGTCGTTTTGGCTTTTCGAGGTACATATATTTTGCTTTGTATCTAGACATAACATTATATCTAGGTGCATAGCAAAATCTATGTATCTAGAAAAGCCAAAACGACCTGCATTTTGGAACGGAGGGAGTATCTTTGAACATAAGCGTGAAAATGTTAAACTGCTACTATTTAGGGTAGAGATTTCATTCCATCTAAATGCTCCTTTTCTTGTCTTTCAGAATAAGCGCTATGTTATTGTACATATCCTTCATTAACAATATTTTTACTTCTTTTTCAGTAACTGATGGTAAGTTAGGATGCTGAGGAATGAACTGTTTTGGAGTGATGGCAACATGAAAGGTGATGTGTGCCACATTAAGATTTGATGATGCATGCACAAGTCACTGGCTGCATTGATTCAAGAATACAGGCGTTTATGGTGATCTTTTGCCTATGGTATGCCTTTGATGTGTAATAATTTCTGGAAGACAGATTGAATTGTGCTTGAATTTATTGCTGTTTTCCCGTAAGTTACTTAGTGCTTGATCATGCTTTGACATTTAAGAAATTTGTATGCTACTCTACTGGCTGTTGTACTTTCATAATATTCAACATATCTGTTTCGCTGAGGTTCTGCCAGTATTTTGTTAGTAATTAGGAATGGTCATTGCTTGGCTTGGCTGCATCAGACAAGTGTGTGCATGACGGGCAGTTTAGCCAGTTTAGGAACAGGAATATTCATAAATGTGGGTTAGGGACAATATAGAACAGGAATATTCATAAATGTAAATGCGGGTAGTTAATTGATCTTCATAGTTAATCCACCTCCTATAATTCCCTTCTAAGACTTGTTGGCGTTGACTCGTGGTTGCCTGATAAGAAAAAGGCCGTCACCGTGCAGTGACTGACTGATTATTTACTCGACCACCTTTTTTTTCTTGCTCATTGGTATGTACCTAGGAGAGTTTACTGCAAATACTGTTACTAGATTTTGCATCTCAATAATGGTATCTTTTAGATTAAATTTTAGTGTGTGGCAAATGGCCAGTACCTAGCTTTTATGACAACCACCGCCAAGAAATTAGTTTGTGTTAGATGCCTGCATATACCCAATTGTTAGATTGATGGTTTGTAAGTGATTTTTTGGGCAACCATAATCAAAAGGACACGGATGTACTAGCAGTGGCAGCAATACTGGGGAGGGTAGTAGTAGTTTCACTGCCAGCTTACAATTTCGAGAGAAACGGAGCAAGTTCATCACACTGAAATCACACATTAGACTGTCAGTGCTAGTTCATATGGCGCATTCTTTACCTGGAAAGTTTTTCTGCTAGCTGCTTCGATGGGTTTTTGATTGACCAAGCGTTCAAATGCAAAACACATTTTCATTTAAAGTGTCTGCTTCCTAGGTGCTGTCATGTGCAGCCCATTAGGGTCCCATGAGCTGGAGCAGCACTGTTCATGCACGCTTTAGATTGCCTGAACCCAAGCGGCGCAACCATGCCAATGCCCTGGCGGCCGCACCACCAGGGCAGGAATAAGAGATACAATCCAATCCTTACGTGGATGGGATGACTTCTAAGAAACCAATCTCTAGAACTAAGGAACCAACCTAACCTAATATTATCTCTAAATAACAAATCTAATCCTAGGGCTGCCGTTGAAACGTACTGTATATCATCCCAGCATGTGAAACTCCATTCGATAAGTTGATGACATGTTGCTCAGTCAATATGTTTGGAGAAGGTAGCAGTAGAGATTGCTCATGCCTTTCCAGACATAAATGGAAGTTGCAATGGCATGATCCTTGTAATTGCTTGACATTTCCCCTTCCATGAAAACCGCCTTGCCCCCGAGGGGATAATTTGATGCTTCCAGGGTCCCATGTATGAGTACAGGGCAGAAGGTGAGATTTAGTAAACCTGTCAGTCAGAACTACCAAAACGAGATAGTCGATGAAGCTCATGGTTGCTACCCACTGAAATTGACTCTTGGATTAACTCTCAGCCTTCGCAGTTGTAAAACAAGCAGCTATCATATGTATCAAGCCAATATACTGCACAGATCACGACATGAGGCCAGCTAGCCAATTGAACTATCACCGTTTTATTGCATCCAAATAGAATAGGCAGGTAGGATACTTAAACGTGAGAAGATCCATGCAACCGTAATCTGTAAATTCCAACAAATCCACTGAGCAACTGACTTATTCATCTGGAAATTGTTGTACAGAAGATCACAGAACCTTAGCTTTATATTCTTTCGCCACCAGATCAGATTAACCGTTCCATTGTGCCACATACTGATGCTAGCAAAACAGCAACTATTCATGTAGATGCATATCAGAGACACAAATGAGAGCTTCCACTGGTCTAGCTCATGATTATAAGTGAATAACAGCCAATGCGCATTTCTCCAAGATATAAATGACGACTTGTGAAGCATCATATCTGAAATGCCACTGCGAATTTTCAGTGTGCAGCTTGTCATCCAGGTCCTATGAAAACCATGTGCATTTACCACCAATCAAGATATGATGTGAAACCACTAATTTGAGAAATAGATGCAGGCCTGAACTCCAACTCAATGAAAAGGTTCGGCAAGCACTTTTTACAGAACCACCATTGACATGACACTCATTAGGAAATGCTGAATATGTAGGGATCAATATAGGCTCACCACTGAATATTAACCATCTGGTTCCACTTGAGTTGCACAGCAACCATATCTGTAAACTTGTGGTAACTGTCAGTCCATCCCCAATACCATAGAACAGTGCAGGTGCGGGCCAAAAGATGTTCAACTGGATCAGCCGCTGGCGCTACGTCAACTGGACGGCGCGGACGGAGAGGCGGCTGACGACGACGAGGGCACGGACGGGGACGACGCGGGCGACGGGACAGCGGTGAGGGGGGTGCCACGTTGGGGGGTGGCCTCGGGCCAGGCGAGAGGGCGACGTGGGGCATCGACGCGGGCGGGCGGCGGCAGCGGGGGGTGACGATGGGGACGGCGACGGCGACGAGGGGGCGGCGGACTCGGGCGCGGAGCGAGGAAGACGAAGCGGGAAATGGCGAAGTGTTGAGGATGGCGCTGGCTTTTAAAACCCCCCGTATCGGGCAACCACCTCGCTCGCTATTAAAGGTTACTGCCGGGTGTTCCCCCACCCGATACTAAAGGCCTCCGCGAGCGCGAAATAAAAATGTTCCCCTTTAGTACTGGATGTTTCCCCACCCGGTACTAAAGGGTTTTCCAGCCCATCTTTTTATTTTCTTCCTTTTTACTTTTGCTATTGTATTAATTTATTGTGTAGTAAATCAAATAACATTCATAAAAATTGGAAAAATAATTTGGTAGCTTCATGTTTATTAAATATACACTATAAAAATGTCAGATGAGATCAAATATCAAACACGGTAAAGTTCTTAATTTTAACTTAGTAATAGGTTATATATAATGGTCATAATACTTATGTTAACTTTAAAATTTGGAAAAATAGATTTTTTGACCATGCAAAAATTTAGAAGGATAGGACCTATAGTGTTATTAACATGTTTACCATGACTTAGTTATATACTTGTTTAACGTAAATTTATTGTTTAATATTTAATGGTGCTACACAAAATCGAAATATTTAATATTTTAACCATGTAAAAATCATTTCTTGTTTAATAGGGTGAGATTTTTGCAAATAGTATTGTTCAACCAACTTATTCGAAGACAAATCAGTAATTTTATTTGTTTTCTTTTTATGGTACAAACATTTTCTGTATTGCAGGGATTTGCTTATATCATTCAAAAAATCAACTGGCCATAAACCTTGGATGATAACATTTTACGGACACGAGGTCGATGACGAAGGCCGAGCGGCGCAGGGCTCACCAGGCAGTTACTACTTCGCTGTGCTCACCGGCCACCGCACCGCACCGCAGACGGCTGGTTGCCACCCATTGATGCGCGGGCCCGCTTCACGCACCTCGTTGCCGCGGAAGGCGGGGTCGTGGGTGCCCACAGTGCAACAAAGGTTCTTACATTTCAGAGCCAAGTCTTTAAGCGAGGTCAAATGTAGAGATATGTCTTTGAGCAAGGTCAAACGCAGAGCCAAGTCTTTAAGCGATGTCAAATGCAGAGCAATGTTCTTAAGCGACGTCCTTAAAATGCAACAAGATCTAACCATTCATAATTATAATTACATTAATTCCTTTGTTGATAACCAAAAACACAACATAACAATTCAAATACATTACGCAACATTATGTAATGGAACGTTAATAACCCTCCTCTTGACGAACGTCCCTTGGTTGTGATCACGGCGTAAGTATGGAGTGTCCTCTTTAGCTAACATGATGCTTGGGTCAACCTCGACTGAAAATGGAGGAAGATCATCGAACTGATCATAATCTTCTGAAATGTCAGTCTTGTCCTCAACTCCAACGATTTTTCTTTTCCCTGGAAGAACTATGTGACGCTTTGGCTGATCATCTGACTTATTAGCACCCTTCCTTATTGGTTTGCTTGACATGTCTTTCATGTAGAAAACTTGAGTCACATCATTGGCTAGAACGAATGGTTCGTCTCTGTATCCAATCTTGTTGAAGTCCACTATTTTCATCCCATAGTTATCTGTCGTTACGCCTCCTCCAGTAAGTTTCACCCATTGGCACAGAAACAGAGAGATTTTCAAAGGTTCATAGTCAAGTTCCCATATCTCCTCAATGACACTATAGTATCTATCTTTTTTTCCATTGTTGTCTATTGCATCGAGACGGGCACCACTATTTTGGTTTGTGCTCTTTTGGTCTTGGGCTGTGGTGTAAAATGTGTACACATTTATCTCGTATTCCTGGAATGTTGATACTGAGATATGTAGACCCCTAGCCAACTATGCTAGTTGTTCCGCAATTGTGTCATCACCCATCAGTCATCACCGCAAGCAAGAGGCGAAAGTGTCAATGTGATGACGTGTAATCCTGGTATCAGTCTTCTCTTGGTTTGAAGACTGTACAATAGCCCTGTGCTCCTCCATATATGGAGCGACCAGGGATGATTGTTACAGGACTGTTAGGTGTGCTTTAGGAAATGTATCCTCATCGATGTCCATCCAAGCTTTCCTCACTAGTGTGCCCTTTCCCTTTAGGCTCCCATCATGGCGTGATACAGGGACTCCAATCGAACTCAGGTCATCAATAAAGTTAACACAAAACTCAATGACCTCCTCTACTCCATATCCCTTTGGTAATGCTTCCTTCCGGACGGGCACGGTTACAAATATACTTCTTCAGAATTGCCATAAACCTCTCGAAAGCGAATATATTGTATAGAAATACAAGACCGAGAACAAAAATCTCTTCAATAAGGTGGAGGGTCATGATATTAAAGAAGTAAGATAGAAAGACCATCTCAAAACTGACTAGGCATTGCACCACGTCATTCTGCAGATTTAGTAGATTGTTTGGATGGATTTTCTCCTGAGAAATCATGTTGAGGAATCCACATATCCCTTTGGTAATGCTTCCTTCCAGATGGGCACGGTTACGAATATACTTCTTCATAATTGCCATAAACCTCTCGAAAGGGATTATATTGTATAGAAATACAAGACCGAGAACAAAAATCTCTTCAATAAGGTGGACTAGAAGGTGGGTCGTAATATTAAAGAAGTAAGATGGAAAGACCATCTCAAAACTGACTAGGCATTGCACCACGTCATTCTGCAGATTTAGTAGATTGTTTGGATGGATTTTCTCCTGAGAAATTATGTTGAGGATTGCACATAGTTTCACGATTGCCATTCTCACATTCTCTGGTAGAATACCCCTCAGTGCAACAGGCAACAATTTTGTCATCAGGACATGGCAAACATAGGCCTTTAGATTTGTGAATTTCTTTTGTTTAAAATTTATTATTGCATGTATATTTAAGAAGTAGCCTGATGGGACCTTGATACTATTCAAGCACTCAAATATGCTTTCCTTCTCTTCCTTGCTGAGAGTGTAACTGGCAGAATACAAGTAATGTCCATCACCTCTCTTTTTTGAATGTAGGCTATTTCATTATTTCATACGTTTTAGGTCCTGACATGCTTCAATTGTATTCTTTGCCTTTCCATATATACCCAAGAAACCAATCACATTCACACAAAGATTTTTCATCAGGTGCATGATATCAATTGCATTTCGGACCTAAAGGACTTTCCAATAAGGTAGCTCCCAAAATATAGACTTCTTTTCCACATGATGTATATCCGTCCTCGTCGTTTGAAACAAGTTGGCTACCAAAGCCCTGCCAAAGATAACCCTCACAGCCTTTATCATAGAAAATACACGTTTACCATTGCGGTGAACGGGTTTAGTATGTTTTTTCTTCCTCCCCTTCAAAATGCTTCCCTTTATTTCTTAACAGGTGATTACCAAGAAGAAATTGACGATGACCCGTATACACGACCTTCCTACAATGTTTCAATACATGCTACAAGTATCATCTAAACAATACGTGCAGACTCGAAATCCCTTATTTGACTGTCAAAGAGATTACCAAGCACCAACCAATCATTGATGGTTACGAACAACAATGCTCATAAATTAAAAGTCTTCTTTTTTTCCTCATTCTGCACACGTACACTTTCTTCTTTCCATAAGAGTAGAAGTTTATCAACCAGGCATCATAATGAACTTCCGCTTCATGCACATCCCGATAACAAACAAATATACTTCAGTAAAAGTTTCAGCATTATCTGACTATCACAGAATTTACTAAAAAAATCAAACAGTGTGTTACTGCAGTTATGAAGAATGAATTTTAACTGGAGTTATACAAGCAAATTGGTGCTGAAAACTTTCTAGTTATGAAGAATGAATTTTACATGGAGTTATACAAGCAAATTGGTGCTGAAAACTTTCCAGAATACTTTTCAACTCAAATTAGCATTACTGTGAATTTACTTGCATTTTATGGGCACTGTAAATAGTTAATAAAATTAAAAGAGATTAAAAAATATGCATTTTAATCAGCAACATAAACATACTATAAACATAATTTTCACCAGAATAAGTATTTTTAGTAGGTAGAACGGAGCATCAGGAACCCAAAACAATTTATTTTGACTTTGTACAATTTTCCTACGATTTGTTATGGATTTCACAAGATTCAGCCATTTCAAACAAAACTAGAGACGAAAAAAGAAAAAGTTAGATTTTCAGATAGGACCTCGGGAACAAACTTAACAAGCAGATATACCCTTTATTTTTCACTTGAGCCCTCATATCTAGCGCGTAAGCCCCTGGAAAAATTCTACCTATGCACTTAAACCCAATATGTTACGGAAAACCCCCTTGGACTTCTATTTCTCTCACACACAGCACCCTGGCCTTCTTCTACCCCCAGTTCACCGTGTGCATGCACGGGCGGCGGCGGTGGCGCCTTCCCCAACCTTTTTGACTGGAGCGTTCCCCTTCGTCTAGCTCACCTCCTCCCCTACTTATTTCCCCGGAACACTAACCCTAGCCTACCCCGCGGCTAGCGGCGGCGCGTGCCCGGCGGCGAGCTCAAGAACGAGCGTGGAAACATGGTCGAGACGGCGAGCTAGAGAGAGCATGAGGTCCACGGGCTTACCAGAGTTCCGTTTGAGTGGTTACTTGGGCGAGGGAAGAGCGGGAAGGTGGGGTGGAGCTTAGGCGGGTGGCGGCAATGGCGGTTACTGGAGCTCTAATGTCCGGCGTTTTGGGCCATGGCGGCGGGAATGAGGTGGTGGAGGATGGATATGGGAAGGTGTAGGAGCGGTGGGCGGCGGTGATTTGAGAACGGTGGGGTGAAGCTTGTGGATTTTGGCCGGCGGGTGTGGGAACTCGGTTCGGTTTCTTGAGCTGGAGGAAGAAGAAACTGAGCGAGGGAGAAGAGAGTAGGGAGGGTGCCGGGCTTTGAAGGCGAGGCGCGGGCGCGAGCGAGATCCCGGACTAGCGGCTCGTCGGTTGGGCGAAGGCGCGGCGCCTGGCCGGGCAACGGCGAGCACGTGGCGAGGCGCTCAGTCTTGGTCGGCCATGACCGAAGCTCTGGCCGATTCAGCCGAAAAGTCAACAAGCTTGCGACCCAAAAACTCAAGATTTCACATTCAAACTCTTCGATCACCCAATACAAAAGTTGTAGATGGCACATAGGAGAGTACTTCTTGTATTCAAAGTTATGGAGCTCCAAAGTTTGGCCAATACTGGATCAAAACTGAACTTTTTCAGAGTTTAAGTCTGGAGCATGATTTGACCGAAGTTGACCATCCATTTAAGCAATTAAACATTGATTTCTCAGACTCACAACATGTCTATGTTGAACTACATGCTTCATAGAACATTTTTCATAAGAGGCAAAAGTTAAGTGTTTAAGATTTAATTTTTATTTTATTGAGCTCCGAAAATGATTAAAAGGAGCACATCTACACTTACGCAAATTTAGGAAACACATGGGCTACTCCTGGCCTCCTGCCCCCTCTTCAGCCTGGCTGGGCTCTAAGCGCGGTCGTACCTCCTGCCATATGAGCCACAGCCGGCCCTGTGCTGCGGTAGGAACTGAAGGGTAGCAGCACCCTTTTCTTTTCTTTTTTTCCAAAGTCAGCAGGAAGCTCGTACCTATTTTTTTTATAATTTTTTAATTCCAGATCCGTTTAATTCGTTCTCACGGGGAGTTGAACCGGACATGCTAGGTGCTACTCAGTTGCTCTAACCAATAGACTAGAGGCTATTTCGCGTCGCAGCATGCTCTCGACATAAAAATTAGAAAAAAGTTCAAATTACTCCCTTCAAGTACAGCGAAAGTCTAGATAACTCCGTAAACTATGTTTTGGTTCAATTTACCCCCTAAATTATGCTATTTGGTTCAACTTACCCCATAATGTAATTTGTTATTTTTATGTCTCCATACACAAGTTGAATTTTAATTTGAGCCTATATAAGGTGGTAGTGGACATCGTAATCTATATTAAAAAAATATTTTATGAATTTTTCTTCATTACTTTTTATATAATTTTGTATCTCAAGAATAAAATTTATTATTAAATATTCTACCCTTCAAATAATGATAAAAATTCACCATACATTTTTCTAACATGTCTTATGATGTCTATTGTAATCTTGCAAAATTTAAACTTAAAACTCCACTTCAAAAAACATCCTGAAGAAATTAGTCTCTCGGAGTTTTTTCCGTATAGGTAAGATATATGCGTGTCTTATGGCTAAGTATGTGTGCGCTTGTACCATACGAGTCTCAAGAGGTTTTTGATTCATGAGCTAAACTTTAGTCCCTGTTACATCGAATGTTTAGATACTAATTAGGAGTATTAAATATAGACTATTTATAAAACTCATTGCACAGATGGAGGCTAAAAGGCGAGACGAATCTATTAAGCCTAATTAGACCATGATTTGACAATGTGCTGCTACAGTAACCATTTGCTAATGATGGATTAATTAGGTTTAATAGATTCGTCTTGCCGTTTAGCCTCCATCTGTGTAATTAGTTTTATAATTAACTCATACTTAGTCCTCCTAATTAGCCTCCAAATATTCGAAGTGACACGGACTAAACTTTAGCTCCAGAATCAAACATGGTTTTGGAAAAAAAAAACATGCGTCTGCGAGGGACCCACACGCATCAACTGCTTCTTCTTTAATCTCCGTCCACTAGGGAGGTTAATTGGAAATCCACGGCTCGGCAACGATTTGTGGCGGGAAATCAAAGAAGAGAGCCGAGCAAGGTGCATGGCAGGTGGCAGCGCAACGGCAACGGCTCCGCGGGAGCCAAGGCCTCCACTCAACCCAGCGAGCGGTAGAAAAAGGCCGGAATAGCAAAAAGGCAGCGGAAAAGACGTGCGCGCGCAGCCGCGAGAGAATCCAATTCCAATTCCAACCTCCCTCTCCCCTGCCCCTCTTTGTTCCATTCCATCCCATCTGGCCATTTCCAGCTCCTTGCGTGCTTCTTCCGCCCTCCCGCTTCCCCTCCGCGCCCGGCAGCTGCGGGATCGGAGCAGCCGGGCCGACCGAGGAGGCCGGGCAGGGGATCGGGGGATCGCCCCATCGCCGTCCAGCGGATGTCGGATCGAGAGCTCCGCCCGCTTCGCTCGATCAGTATGTCATCAGCTGGTTCCTCCATTTCGTTGGTTCATTCATAATGATTGATGATTCCTCCTCCTCTTCTTTCTATCGGGTTTCTTGGCCTATAGTTTTAAGCACTAAAAAAAAGGTTTATTTCTTTTGTTGATGATCGGGTGTTCAAAAAGGACCGATTCTTTACTCCTTTTGGCAGCGGTTTCTGGCTTGTTTATCGGAGATCTTAGGTTTCGGACGCGGTCGAGAATAAAGTGGCTTGATCGTGTTGATTAAGAATACAGAGACTGTAATCATCACAAACTACCAATGGAGTTGTAGGAGCAGTAGGCTCGTAGTAAGATGCTTTTTCGCTACTTCTGTATCCTCTTTTCCACTATCTTTTTGCTAGTGTATGATAGTGGTTTCAGATGCATCTTCAGAGACGAGGGTATTATTCCCTTTTGCGAATTCAGAAATCAGAAAGAGGATTGATAGAACAGATAACCTCCTTTTGACAATACCTGCTGCTAATCTCAAGCCTAAAGTAACACTAATTATTCGGTTCATGTGCGGGCAACTCCATCGGCTGATTCTGATGGAGTTTTGATCATCAGTTGGTACTCCGGATTCCAGAACGTACCGTATGAATCACAGTGACACCGCCTTCACATTTCAGGAATCACAGGGGACGGCCGATGCTTGTTCAGGTCCGTTGCTTACGGGGCCTGCTTGAGGAGAGGAAAGCTGTCACCCAGCGACAGCGCCCAGAAGGAACTGGCTGACGAGCTTCGAGCTAAAGTGAGTGTCCACCATCACCTGAGCTTGAGCTTCTGTTCATTCAGAACATCGTTGTTTGATGTGTTTCGACAGAATTCTGCGATATTCCTCCTATTTGTATGATTGCTAACCTGCTGTTGGTCTCTTCCAGGTGGCTGATGAATTTGTTAAGAGAAGAGAAGACACTGAATGGTTTCATCCTTCCTCCACTATTATTATTCTGATACATTAAAGTCCCTCCACAATTTTTCCGCAATAGGAAGTAATATGTTGTGTAGTTATTAGTTTCCGCATACAAACTATTCTCATGCAGGATGCAGCAAGTTTACCTTTCAAAATATTCTCATCCATAAGATTATGTGTTAAAAATTATATTTCTGTCTCGAATATACAAAGACACCGCTTTCGCATTAACTTTGTCTTAATGTTAGGTTCCTAGAAGGCGATTTCGAGAGCTACGTGAAAAAGATGAGAAAACCACATGCTTGGGGAGGAGAACCCGAACTGCTCATGTGCTCCCATGTTCTCAGGTAGGCAGCCACCTCCCATGTTAAGTTTTGCCTCTTACCCATCATTGTTAGTGACAAATGCTGCCTTGCAGGATGCCCATCACCGTTTACATGTATACAAGCAGCTCTGATAGCCCCAGAATCATAGCGGAATATGGCCAGGAATATGGCAAGGACAATCCAGTCCGCGTTCTCTATGACGGTTACGGGCATTATGACGCACTTCAGCCATCTCTTGTAAGAACACAATCAAGACTGTAAGTATAGTGCTGTACAAAATCCGACAATAAGCAGAACTAGCACTTCTCTGTTTCTGTTTTGGCTCAAGTCTTCTACTCGATCTTATCTCTGAGGAACCGATTCCCCCCTGTAAAATTTCAGGAGAGGTGTGTAGATAATCGGAGATTGCGTTACCTGAGCTTCTTCTATAGGACAGCTGCATAAGTGGCAGCAGCTCAAGATTCGCCGACGAGGTTTTGCCGAAACATATACAGTAGCACACATATGAAATACAGCCTCGATTGGGTGCTATGGCCTTTTCTTTTCTTCAAGGATTGATGTATAAATAAACTCCAGACCCAGTAAGAAAATTAATGAAATGGCCCGATACCATTTTTAGCTTACAGTGCTCAAGTATAAATTATTCCATCATTTTATACAACAGAATGCCTCTAGAGAGTTGATATATGAATACGAGTAAAATATTCTTTTGTTCAGCTGAATGCTCAAGTTAGAATTATCCTTGCTATGCCTGAGTTACGGTCTTCTCAAATCATTAGCATTAGTGCCAAGTTACGGTCTTCTCAAAAATTAGTAAATTGCAAAATTGAGCTCGATGACAAAAGAGCACAAAAATTATTCCTACAATAATTTTATCAACAGCAATCCCATTCGCGCTGAAATGGAGGAATTTTTACACACAAGACACCGCTTCACAGGATGTGAATTATGATAACCTACGTGTCATCTCCTAGTCTTGAAGCCATTGACGCTATCCATAGTACAACCATGAAAGGGAAAGCTGAGTCATGGAAGCGGTTAAGCATTGCTGCAGCCAGTTATTCTGAAGCAAACACTGGGGCTCGAAAATCATATCCTTTGCTTCTCCAGTGTCAGCAGTTCTGATTGCCTGAGCAAAAGCAGTTCGCTTGGTCGTGTTTTAGCTTCTGCAAGGATCCATTTTTAGCAGATTAAGAGATATGTTTTGTTTGTAGTATGGTTGATAAAAGGCTAATCACAAATATTTGTTTTGAAAATTAGTATAGTAACTGACTACAGGTACATGTGTCAAAATTAAAATTCGGAATGTCTGAGTGCATGTGTGGAAATCTGAAATTGCAGCTTAATTTATTTAGACAGATATGCATACCTCAACTTCGTCCTTCAGCTCTTTGATGTAGTCTACAGCAAGATCCAACATGTCTGACGTATTTGTTTGCTGCATATTCAAGAGAAAAACTAATGAGCATACCACATCACTTATAGTGATAAACAACTGTACAAACACCAATTCAGAATAGCAGGATCTTATTGTTATTACGGAAACATCATTTGCATTTTGTAATGAAATGGGAAAAACAGGATTTGCATTTTTTACACAAATAAAGGATAGCGATTAGATGATTCTGGAAATTATCGCCCAAACTTTGTGCACATTGTGAAGAATGCACACTGAATTACTGATGGAATGAACTGCCACCAAGTAGGAGCAGCTAGGTTCAGTTGTTTAGCAAATCCTGTTTTATTTTTATTATTACTATTTTGGGGAGGAACGTCAAGGATGAATCCTGATTTTTTAATATTTCTCTCCATGACCTATGGTTAGAAGCAAAAAACGGCCATCTACGATTCAGCTTAATTTACCTTGTCCATGTTAGGCACAAGATCCTGCAGCTTCTTCAGCCTCTTGCTGATCCTTGTTCTTCTTTCCTAAACGTCAACAAGAAGATTGTTCTGCCTATTAGTATCCAACATCAAGATGGCACACCGCGGAAGAATATCGCAACATCGTACTGGAGTTTCAGCAAATGAGGTGGGTGGGAACCGAACTAACCCTCTCAGCGATGCTTCGCGGGTGGGTCGCGCAGCCTCTCTTTGCACGAACTCTGCAAGCGATGGAATCCTGCTGCAGCTGCAGGTAATCATCCATGCCGGGCATCTCCAGCGACGACTTTGACAACCCAAACTGTATGGACAGAAACATAGAAGATTCCAATCAGCACAAAACTGAATCATCCATGCCAGGGCGCAGCAAGGAGAGCCAAAGGATTTGAAGTGACCTGCGAGTCGATGTTGCTGAAGCTGGTGACCATTTCGTCGGCCGGGTCCAGCTTGGCCTTCTTGCTCGAGGACGAGAATATGATGGAGTTGGTGTCGTCCCAGGAGCTGACGGAGAAGTTCCGGGAGAGGTAGGAGGAGGACTGCGCGCCGCCGCCGCCGTCGCTGGAGCTGTTGCACCCGCCGGCGACGATGCTCTCCCCGATGTCGGGGATCATCCCCATCTCCGATATCTGCGGCAGGTCCTGCCTCGAGAAGCTCCACTGCGAACTGAGCTGCCTGTGGCCGTGCGCCATCGAAGCGTCAGTGCCCGCCTGCGAGTAGCTTCCCATACCTCTCGTCGGAGCCATGCCTGCCGTTCGTGCATCAGAAGAACACATCAGTTCCGCATGTCGTAACCGTCGGCTCGCTCCGATGATCAGACCACAAGGCAACGATTCATGCGTGCATGAGTGCTTAACCAATACGACAGTCCAAACGGACTCGTGCCCACGTGCCAGTAACTGCTCGTGGCGTTTTAACTAAAAGCCATTCTTAAACTGAGCTGAGCACTTGTGTTGGTACCAAGAAACGCGGTGGTCCCTTTCAAAAAAACACGGTGCTCCCACCGGTCAGTCGTACAGTCAGTATGCCATCTTTTTTTTATACCGCCCCTAAAAAGATCCGTTCTTTCTTTTGAAAACCTAAAAGATATGTTCCCGGCTGTTGCGATTCGCTTTACGCTAAGCTGCTGACGTGTCCCAGACAATGTGTCGCAAAATGCCTCTGGCTTTTCAAACCCAATAACGCCCATCCTAATTAAGTACTAACAGTAATTTTTTAAGATCACCCAGTCTAATTTAAGTGATCGTTGCTATTTCTTCTCAGTTTTCCAACGACAGAGGAGAAAACAGAGCGCAATCTCCCGTGACGCCCGCATGACGTGAGCACGATGATTGGACGGGGGCGCGGTTATTTAACGTCGCGGCATCAAGCTCACGTCGGCATCATATGCGAAATGCAACGCACCTACATGGCCGAAGGAACCTAGACGGAAAAGGCGGCCTTTCCGGAAACCGAAAGAGCAAGCGCTCGGCCTGATCCATTGGTCGTGCGGATTCAGCGCATGGGGTGTGGGGATGGGAGCCACAGTTTCTTAATCGCCACGGCTCAGGTGCACTGCACTGTCACTACCAAGGCAAACCATTGTTAAAGCTGGGATTAGTAAAAGATTGTACTAAATGCATGCATGCTCCTGCACATGTGAAGCCAGGGGAGACCTTGCGTAAAATAACGAGTCAATGGCAAGGTATTGGTACGCGATGATTATGTGCTCAGTAGGATAAAGAATGCAGGCTTTGTTTTGTGGTTTCTTTGAATAATCCCCCTGTTTGATAAACGATGAGATTGGACTGGATACTATCCTACGCTTTCCTGGCACATGCCAACCGCACAAATCAGATAGACCGAGACTTGACCACCAACCATTCCGCTAATCATCGCCCGATAAGCACCGTTAACTGGCTTAACTTATACTCCCTCCGTCCCGAATTACTATTTATTTTTACTTTTCTAGTTTTTACTTTACTAGATTTACAGATGATGCCTCGACGAGCCAGGCGCGCGCCAGCAAGCACAAGCTGGAGGCACGCGAGTCATGCTCCTGCCGTCCGTGCGTGGACCACGCGCAGAGCAGGGGAACCGGCGAAACCGGGCGGCATACGTGCACGCAACCACGCGAGCGATCGAGGCGGACGGCGAGGCAGGGGAGGGCACTGGGCAGGGCAGGGGCGAGACGACGTACCGTGCGGGTCGGCCATGAGGCGGGAGAGCAGCCCGGCGGGGGAGCTGCTGTGGCGGAGCAGCCCGTGCGGAGGCCCCGGGGGCGCGAGCGACTGCTGCTGCTGAAGCGGCGGCGGGGGCACGCGGATCTCGCCGGAGCCGCCGTACGCCCGCTCGAGCGGCCGCCCGCCGCCGCCGTCCGTGCGGCAGCTGGACTCGCAAGAGGTGAGCCCGGAGGACTCGCCGGAGTAGAACCGGCTCACGGGCGGCGGCGGCGGCGGGTGGGCGTCGCCGCCGCGGGTGACGGAGTCCGCGATGGCGGCGAGGAGCGAGCTCGGCGCGGAGCCGTACCGCGCCAGCTGCCCCGTCCCCGGCGGCGGCATCACCCCGTGGTGGTGCAGGCGGTTCATGTCGCCCGCTGGCTGCTGCGTGCTGCGCGCGCGCGCGGGTAGCGAGCGATCGGTCGGGGGAGCGCGTTGAATTTGCTGTGGTGGAGTGCGAGGTGATGCGGGGCGCGGTGGCTGCTGCTTTTGAGCCGGCTCCGAAGCAGCCAGGGGGGATGGATTATGGGTGGGTGCACGCACCGCGGCGGGGGGTGGGGGGACCCACCGCGTGAGGAAGGACGCGGGTACAGGTGGACCGAGACCGGGGCGCCAAGTCAGGCGCCCGCCATGTGCGCGTGCGCGCGAGCCGACATGTGCGTGCGCGTTCACAACGCTGACCGGCCGGCCCGCGCGACCAGCCAGATTGCTCTCTCTGTTGCCTGTTGGGCTTCCGGGCCTGGGTCAAGGCCCGTCACTGTCTCTTCCTTTCTGAATTTTTTTATTTTTTATTTTTTCTTTTATGATTTTGCCGAAATAAATAGTTAAGTAAAAAGTTTGCAGAAATAGACCCCTACCGCCGGATGAAACGGCTACCGCTGTGTGAACCGGTAGTAAGAAAAGTTACCGCCGGATGAAACGGTGGTAGCTATGCAGGTCCGCCACGTCAGCGCCTAAAACTGCTTACTGTTGTCTGAAACGGCGGGCGGCACACGGATCCGTGGAACCCATGGAGTCACCGCCGGATGAAGCGGCGGTAATAGGTTGCCGTCGATTCAAACGGCGGGAGCGGGAAGTTACCGCCGCCTGATTCGGCGGTAGGCGGCCCGCCTTTAAAACCCGCGGAGCGGCTAGGGCCGGAGCGCGCTCGCTGGTCATCCGAGGGAGAGCAAGAAACCGAGAGAAAGGGAGAGAGGAGAGGAACCGGGAGAGAAGAGGAAGAAAGGGAGGGAGGAGAAGAGAAAGAAAGGCAGGAAGGAGAGGAGAGGAAGGGAAAAGAGAGGGAGGGGAGTAGGGTGGAGATTGAAGTGAAGCTCTGCCAGATCTTCGCTTCACTTGAGGTATTATTTGAAATCTCGCAGTTTAGCTTAACTCGTAGTTGGTAGATGTAGTAGTTGATATGCTATATAAATGGTGTAGTGTTAAGTATTAGATGAAATCTAGGTGTTCATATAAGATATAGACAAATATTAGTTTGTCGGTATAGTGGATTTAGCTTAGTTATTTTGATTATAGTAAAATTAGTTTGTTGATTTATTTAGATAAATTTAAGATTAATATTATTGGCAATGCACGAGTTATATTTTATATAGTCATTCAGGATGAAGGTGTTTTTAGGGTTAGTTCAAATTATTACATTTAAGTAATAATTTTTGTTAATGTCGTGTATAACTTTATATAGTTTTTCGGAATGTAGGTGTGATTAGGATTAGTTAAATTTAGTAATATTTAGTAATGATCTCTCTTGATGTCGTGTATATTGACAGGTTATAATAAATTAATTTGTTGATATATTTAGATAACTATAAAATTGTTATTATTGGCAATACACGAGTTGGATCTTTATATAGTTGTTGAAATGTAGGTATTGTTGGAGTTAGTTAAATTAATAACATTTAGTAATAATATATGTTCATGCCGTGTACATTGACAGGCATATCGGAAAGTTTATTTTTCCAAATGTTCTATGGTTCGTGGGAGGTTAGATATGGTTCAGAAGGGGTAGATTTGTCTGAATTTCAATCGTTCTGCAAACAACTGCTAAGAGCAAGAGAGAGGACTTGGGCATCAATATGCAACTGACTATTCAAGGCTTTCAATCTTGATAGAGATCAAGTTGAGTTGTCTGTTAGGGCTATAGTGAGGTTTCGAACTGACATAATATTTTGGGAGTTGATGTTGCTTGAAGGAACCCAGAACTAGAGGACCTATGTAAATGCTTGTACTGAGCGCGGTTTAACGCTGATATTGTTTGTTGAAATGTTCCAGATGATTGGGTCTAACAGTCAGTTGCAAGAAGAAGTCGGAGGTGGGGAAGTTAGAGGCGAGGAAGGTCTGGAGATTACCGATGGGCAAACTGAAGATGGGGTAGAAGAAGGATATGCAGAGGATGAAGAGGTACCCCGTGAGCCAAATGGCGAGGCTAATGAGGGGGAACACATCCCTGGATTAGTTGAGCAGGTAGAGAGGGCAGGAGAAGAGGACCTTTGTGCCATGGATGATGACTTGTTGGATGAGGATGATGCTAATCCTGTCCCACGGAACTGGTCAAGTTAGCAACCTAGCAGTCAATGAAGGGAAAATTGTCCCTTGGGAGTACAGGGAGAATGAGGTTTGTGTCGGTGCTTTGTACCCTAGTGGGGATGAAGGCAGCTATGAAGCGATGGTCGAATTTATCTTTGCAACGGCAGTTCAGGGTGGTGAAGAGCAACCCGACAATGTATGATGTATGTTGTGTCAAAAGCAATTGCTCATTTGGGGGGCACGCATACAAGGGGAAGTGGAAAGATTACTGGGAGGTGACTAGAGTGGTAGAGCACCCAATACCTTGCTGGATGAATTGCAAGCATAACACTGCAACCTCACTGCTAATTTTGTTGCTCAATACATGTATCCTCAGATAGTGGAGAATCCTAACTATGAGCCCAAGTCAATTATTTGTGCTATAGAGAAGAAGTTCAAGTACAAGATTAGCTAACACAAAATTTACCGAGCCAAGTAGAAGGCGTTAGAGATGAAGTGGGGTACATACGATAACCTGCCTGCCCTGTTGCACACCATATGCCAGAGGAATCCAGGAAGCTACTACAACTTGAAAGCCTATCCGCATGCTCAAAATCCAGGCAAACAGGTTCTGCACCGGTCATTCTTAGCCTTGGGTCCTTGCATTGAGGCTTTTCAACGATGTCACCCGGTCATTTGCATTGATGGCACGTTTTTGACGGGAAGATATAAAGGTACAATCTTGACAACTATTGGATCCGACGGTAACAACCGGGTGTTGCCGCTAGCGATCGGCTTTGTAGAGAAAGAGTTTGGAGATAGTTGGTATTGGTTCTTGCAGAGGGTTAAGCAGATGATTGTGAAGGACGTGGGGGGCGTTTGTATAATTCATGATCGGCACAAAGACATTCTACAAGCAATCAAAGACCGACAAAATGGCAATGTGGAACGTCGCAGGACGGCACAGTGGCCGGACTTGAAGAGTAGGTGGTGCATGAGACATATGGGGGCAAACTTTCATAACCAATTCAAAAATAAGACCCTTATGCAGATGTTTAAACGGATATGTACCCAGAATCAGGAGAGGAAATTCAATCTACTTGGAAAGAAACTTGATGAGTTTACAAAGAAACAATCCGAAGAGCTAGGTAAGAGGCCGGTAAACAGCGAGGCCGACCACCTTGTGTCTTCTGGAGGACGTCGGACTGGATGGTCTAAATGTCAGGCGAAGATGGGGTAGGTCTATTAAGACATTCTCATAGTGGATTGAGCATGAGCTGAACGAAAAGTAGGCATTATTGTATGACGAGGGAGGTGCTAGGTGGCGTCTAATGACTAGAAACCTAGCTGAGGTGTACAACTGGGTCCTGCGTGGTGTCAGGAGATTGCCCCTAGTTGGTATCCTGGAATTCTTCTTATACCGTACCATAAAATACTTCAGCGAATGGTACGTGGTGGCCAATAAGTCAATGACCAATAATCATAAAATTTATGGATACAAGATGACAGAGTATATGGAGCAGACGATTGAAAAGGCTCGTAAGTATTGTGTTACTGAAGTGGGTGCTGTTGAACGCCGGTACGAGGTTGTTTGCAGGGACAAAGGTCGATTGGGAGGGAGGCGCGAGAAACACAGGAGTGAATCATTGGCAATGAAGGATGTGTTTGCTCATGCCAAAAGCCAAGACTGCTTCATAGGCCTTGCACCTATGTCATTGCTGCATGCCTTGAGGCAGGAAGACTTCAGCCTCGTAGGTTCGTACCACATTACTTCATCAAGGAAACTATATGGGCCATTTGGAGGAACGAGGTTTATGGATATCGTTTACTAGGAAACTTCATAAATAATCCTGGTAACACGCGTTACTTTACTGACCCTGATCCAGAAATGTTCCAAGGGATTGGGCGACGCAAGAACAGACGCATCCGGAACAACATGGATCAATCTGAAGTTGGTCTTGAAGTGCGCCTCTGCTCGAAGTGCCATGAAACATGTCACACGTACAAGAAGTACCCTGCAATGACATATGGAGGTGGGAGTAACCAAGCTGAACAATCAACAAGTGACACAAATGCTCCAGCACGTGGTTGGGGTCGTTGTGCACGAGGAACAATGACGGGCTTCTGTGATTAATGTATGCAGCACTAGTAGTGTGTGTTGTATGTTTATGAACTCCTACTTTTTGTCAACTTAGTAATTTGTAATGTAATTCGTCATGTTTGGTCTATGTGGAGAGACTCCTATAATTCTTATATTGTGGACTGAAAACTAAGTTGTAATATTAAGACATTTTAATAATTCTATATCCTGTAATATTTCATTTATGTTGTATTTCAAATAACTCATGTCTAGTAAATTGTAATGTGATAAAATTTCACCTCCATGCTTCAAGTACTCAGATTCCACACTATTGCCATTATACTACTCAACTGCCAGTATAGTACTCAAATAGTGCTAATCTATTGTTGGCGTGAACCGTCACTGAAAAACATACACAGTAGACTGCAAGGACCCTAAATATGAGCCTTCTCGGGCAGATGGGACTCGACATTGAGCCCTACATTCATGCACCTGCAAAGCCTATATCTAACCTTTTTCAAGATGATTGAACATGATGGGGTACTGAACACATGGGGCACAATGCATCTCCATCTCAACACTCCTTATATGGACCTCCCTCTCCCGTATCCTTCCACACCACTGAGTAGGAGGAAGAACAATGGCATCCGCAAAGGGAAGAGGTCGTGGGAGCAGAGGAAGAGGAGGGGTTGCTCCTATTCCCACCATCACTTGGTCAGGTTCTTTTAGCCCAACGGAGTATGAGGCATCCCTCGACGACTTCCCTCTGTATGACAAGGCTAACTACACCCCTCCAAACTGCATTAGGCCTTATGATGACCGCCATGATACGTGGCCAATGTGTCATCATGGCATGTCTTGCGTCGTGTAGCTATTTGATGGCTACGGTGATGGAAGCCGGCGTTTCTCTATATGCCCGTATGGCCTGGTGAGTCAAGTTATTACTTCCTTACTCTTGCTAAGTTTTTCGTGCTACAAACTAACATCATGTTCAATCTTATCTCGATGAAGGAAACTGCCGCTATGCGAAGTGGGTCGATCCTCCACTTCCTGAGCCAACCCAAGAGTACATCCACTACCTCAAGTGCAAGATCTTTGACCTTGAGTGTAGGGTGGAGGATCTTTAATCCGAAGTTGATGCAAATCCTTGGGCGGTTAACATCGCAGGTCACTTGATTTGTACCGATTCATGGTGCAAGTGCCCCTACCACCACAATAAGGATCGCCCACTGTCTCCGCCTTCTTCTGGGGGTGCTGGCTACTATGAGGCTGGGCCTCCCAGCTTTCGCAAAACCAGTTCTACTAGAAAGTAGAGATAGCTCTATCCCCAGCTATTTCAATTACCTAAGGCATGTTAGGTTTAGCAACAGCACATGTTTAGGATAACATCCGTGCAACACATGCCACTGCAATCTATAATTAATTGTTCAGTCTAGAGTCGTTGGTGTTCGTATGTTGTGCATGAATTTCGTTTTTATCCGTTGTAATTTCGCTAGAAATAGCTATGTATTTAATGGTCCGGAGTTAATTCAATTTCAATTATTTCCTTGAAGCACTCTACCTCTCTCAAATTAGGAAGTTTCATATTGCAACTAATAGTGACATATTTGAATATTTAGTGCTTCCAATTTAACTTTATTTTTTTAAATAGGAGAAAAAATTACACGAAAACAAAATAATAAAAAAAATACTCCAACTTATAGTCGGTTGAAATGGTTATAGCTGCCTCCACCCCCTGCCACCGGCGGAATTGTGGGAGTGGGTACCTACCGACGTACCTCTCCGCTGCCACATCACCCAACTGCCTTTTTTTTTTTTTACCTCCTTCCTTTCTTCCCCCTCCCCCCTCCCCGGGGCACATCTTTTGGCCTTTACACCCTGTCGCTATTCAGCTCTGAAAGTGTGAAATGGTATATTGATATAGATTCCCGGAATCCAACCCGATGCGCATGCGTTGCCTAGCAGGGATTCATGGGCTCATGGCCGGGAGCAGATGAGATCACGAGATACTCTACATTAGCGTGTTGCGGAGTTGGGGTGGGTGCGCCATTCGTCAGACATCTTCTTGATACATTCCTGTCTCGTCAAGCACTTTAAATTCTGTCGTTGAAGTCATGCGAAAACCGTCCATTTTTGCGGGCTAACCTTTCTTCTGTCTGGTCCGGTGAGTCTAGACTCTAGACTAGACTGGAGGATCGGACTAGCTATCTATAGCTAGGGAAGGGGGAAGAATGCTGACGACGGTTGATGATTCCGGTGCGTGCATGCATGTAATAGCTATCTTTTCAGCACAGGCAACCGTATACCAGTTGTTAATTCCTGTGTGTTCGCCGCCCCTTGCATCACGATAAGGTTAAGCCGGGTTAGGTAATGACCGGACTGCATGCCGAGCTGCTGTCGGCTCCCTCATCTGGATCAGATATACTACTACTATGCTTTTATGCTGCTTTTCTAGTGCCAGGTCTCAATCCTTGAACTCTCGGATACGGAATAAGTTATTCCGTACCCAAGCCTATCTATATACTATATATATTCCGTGGTTGTGAGGGAAAATAATATAATGATTTCCACTGTCAATTCCTTTATCTGACGAGACGATCCCCCTGCGGCCATGCATGTTCCCAGCTTAACTTTTGTTGATTTGTGTTTCTTCCACACGGAGCACCCTGCGCACGACACCGGGGCCTGATCGATCACTTTGCCACCCCACCACTCCCATGTGGCCATGTGAGGGGAAAAAGGTACACGCGCACGACGGCGCGGCTGCCGGCCGGCCTCGGAGGCAGAGACAGAGACAGAGCGGCATATGAAGGCTGAAGCTCATGGCCACCGGCCCTAGTTTAAAAGTGCCCAGCATGCCAAGTTGCCAACACACCTGTTGTTAAATCTAGTGATGGCATCGTTTCAAGGTATATGACGGCGTGCACGTGGGCAAGTTTCTACTGATGGACTGGGTGGGGGGTTCAGAGCCGCGCGTTGCCGATATGTGGCGCAATTTTGCCTTTGCAAAACCTGGTCAAACGTTATGCTCTTAGCTAGCCCAACCTTTAGCACATATTTTCTTTGTATGGCTGACGCATAGTGGGACCTATATGTGGCACGAAAATGAATTATGGCACCGTTTGTGGCATGTATCCCATTCAGTCAAACTTTGCCTTGATATTGCAGCACGGCGATGTTGCATTCATTGGGGCAACACGTGGTGCCTAAGAACCAAACATATCCTAAACTTTCTAAGTCGCTTGTCCAGTACAAAGAAAAGCAAACTTTTGGACAGTTTGTGCAGTCATTTGTCCCAAGTCGTATGGAGGGAGACGGCTCTAGCCACCAAGAGGGAGGGAAAACCACGTACTGCGTGCTTTGTTTGAAAGGAACTGCAGCAAAACTGGGGCGCCTGCCGCCTTTGGTTTGCAACTTGCCAGCATCAACGACTGGAGAACCGGATTAAACTGGCATCGTATAACAATAAAAAGGAAGGCCTTGATCGTGATGCTCGCAGATTTTAAAACTTTTTGATTATTTTCATGTAATTTCTATGTAAAACTATGTTCAAACTTCTTATCTCCTGCAAAGCTCGTGACAATGTTTCGGAAAAAAGATTTTAAAACTTGTTCAGCGCCCCAAATTGGCACGGAGACCGGCTCAAGACTAGGTGGAAGGGGCCCTCTTTTAAAATCAGTTTCCCAGAACGATCTACAAGTACACACAACACTAGTTAATGTACTAAGTCTCCTTTGGCAGGGATTCACCATCCACACCTTTACCAGCTTCTGGTGAAGTTCTACCAAAGGGGTAGGAGCAAAATGGCTCCGGTCGAAGAGCTTCGCGAAATCCGCTCTTTGAAGCATTTCGGTGGAGGAGAAGTCGAAAAAATAGGCTCCCCGTGGCTTCATCCTCGGTCGCGGGGGCATTCGATCCTTTTGCCCACCATGGCTCACGACGGAGGATGGCCAACACAGAGGGCAAGACTGAGGGAGGTGATGGTGCGGCGGGGGCGTGACAACGGCCTCCGATGACTCGCCGGAGCAGTTCCGTAGCCATTGTAGCCTTGGCAGCCTCGACCTGTTGCCCAGCGGCGTCGACCTGCTGCTTGGCGGCATCGAGCTCCAGCGCGAGGCCACCGCAGGGGATGCCTTGGGGCCGGTTGGCGCTGGGGAGATGGCCGGTGGGTGCGGGGAGGTGGACAGCCAGCGGGGAGCAACAGCAGTGCGGCCGTAGGGAGGGAGGGTGGCGTGGAAAAAGGATGGGGAGGTGGAATGGATAAGGCATAGGCGAACAAAAAAGAGTGAGAAAAAGAATGGGATGGGAAAAAAAGAAAAGGAAAAAAGAAAAGAGAGAAAAAAAGAGAAGGGTATAATGGACATTTCAATTTTTACCTATTTTAAACAACTAGGAGAAACTATTTTGTTAAACATTTTTTCAACCTGATAAGCTGGAGGAAAAAAAAACTGCTTCAAAAAAATCACGGCCACAACTATTTCATTTTTTCAACCTGATAAGCTGGAGGAAAAAAAAACTGCTTCAAAAAATTCACGACCACAACTATTTCAGCTAGAACCACGTTCTACCAAACGAGCCAAGTTGAGCACTGGAGCTCCTCCATCCCCGTGCTGCCGCGAGGGCGGCCGGGCGCGGTGTAGTGGTCGCTCTCTCGCTCGGCTTTCCCTGGCGCAACCGGGGCAAGTTGCTGGATCCCCTGCCTGGATGGCCGGGCGGGCGCATGTGCCGCGGCACGGAATCCGGCGATCGGGGAGAGGCGCTAGCCGCACCTGCACCTGGCAACTTGATCACGGGCGGCGAGCATGTATGCACGAGCAAGTTGGCATGGCGCCAAGCAATTATCGGTGGCGCCTTTTGGTGGTGGTTCAGCATTTCGTTGGAGCGATTGATTATCGTGGGCTCCTGGCGCGCGCCGCCAGCCACGTAGGCAGCATCACGGCCAACGGCCTTTGTTAGATTTTAGAGAGATGGCGGGCTGGAGCTAGCTAGACTGGGGGTTATTTATGGAGTTCAAAGCTCATGAATTTGACAGAAGATTTTTATACTTTGCTCAAAAGTCGTCGTCTCCTCCATGGAAAGAAAAGCGTTTGCTGTTCAAAGTCAACTGTCTCGAGGTCAAAGGGCGCAGGTACGTGTAGTTCCGTCGGTTCCTGAGGTTGACAATTGATAGCTTTATTTTGAAACCTGAAAGTCAGCTCAGCTTTTTCTATATGTAAGAAGCATGTCGGCTCAAACTCTCAGCCGGTGCTGATCCGGTGGAGCAAGTACTTCCGTGACGACTTGGTTTTTGTTTGGGCTGTGGCCCTGCCACACCCAAAAGATTCAAAGCCCAACGTTCTCGGCCTTCGAGGCCCATGAAGTCTTCGCTGTTGTCCAGGCAAAATATCCGGCGGGCTGGGCCTTGAACAACCAAGGAAGCTAAAGCCCAGTAAAACACCGCCTCCGCCCTCCGCTGCGCTCTCTCTGCTTGCCTCTCTGCACGTTCCAACCGTCCCTACCAATAGAGACAGAGTAGTCTGGCCAAAGCAGAGCTCCTGCCGTTCCGACCCACCAGATGTTCGGCGGAGAGCACCGCCACAAGTATAGATGACCATTTGACCCGCGGCCCATGGGCTGACCCACGGCACGGCATTTTGGCCCGATCCAGGCACGAAGGCCTTGTAGGCTGGGCCGACCCGGCCTACACCACGGGCCGGCCCTGGGCCACTACTCAGCCGTGGCGGGGAAAAGAGGAGCCGGAGCCGTGCTGCGGGCTGGCATGGGCACGACGAGCCTATTAAGGCCCACCGGGCCAGCGGGTCGGCACGGCCTTCCTAAGAAGGCAGCAGGCCGGACCTGGGCTGCTCCTTCGGCACGTGGGCCGGCCTGGCCTGGCACGATTACTGTGCGGGCCTAAATAGGCCGGACCTAAGCAGGCTGGGCCTAATTGGGCTCGTGACAGGCCGAGATGGGCCGCCCGTTTGGCCATCTGGTCCACAAGAACCGGCAAGTGAACCGCTGCCTTTCGCCATTTCCTCGCCGCCGCGAGGTACTCCAACACGTAACCTTCTTCGAGCTCCAGGTCCCGCTCCGCTACGAGCTTCCAACGAACACCGCCATGGCGCGAGAAAGGAATCGGAGACTCGGAGCAAATGAAAGCGCTGGCGTTGCATTCGCAAAGTCCGCCACGACGACACGGAGGAGCAGCCAGATCTCGACAGTGACGCTGCGCGCTACTGAACCCGAGCCACGCCCCTGCCCTTCCATCCTCTGTTGCGGGTTGCCGTTCCTGGCAAAAGCAGGGTAACCAAACCGGAGCCTTTCAGTTTCATCAGCCAATTCGAACTGGTACACTACCACGCGCGAATGGTTAGTGGCTGGATCCTTCCTGCCGAGGACGCCGCGTGATGTGTGCATCTATGATCCATGAGCTATGAAGTAAGAAGGCGCCTCAGACAGTTGACATCTCCATCAGGCCGGCCAGTTTGGGGGCTCTGCCCTGTGGACATGGAGATGGTGTTGACACTGGCACTGACGAACACAGCACAGCGGCAACGGGAACATCTGCTGGGACTTGCTCTGAATAGTTCCTGAATAACGAACTTGATCTTACGCAAGAGGAAACTCGAAAGTCGAAACCGCATTGTCTTCCCTACAACGGCAAGCAAAACTGGCATGGTGTGTGTTATTGGAAAGATGAATGATTCATCACAAATTCTACTTGGCTAACCACGGCAGGTTCGAAAAACACTGGCCCAACTGAACTCCGAAACAAGGATGGAGGTGGAGGAGACGCCGCCACCGTCACGGCGTCACCCATCCATTCCATGGCCGATAAGAATGAGAGGCATGTTTGGGGGGAGGTGATGTTGATGTAGTCTGCGTGAGTGGGGGCTCTGGTGCTCACTTCTCGTTGTGTTTTTGCAGTTAGCCGAAAGCTGCCAACCTGGAGTACCTATCATGCAAAGCTCTGCCCAGCATCCCAGATGAGAAGGCCACAGAAGGATGTTGGCATGGAAATGCATGTCTTGCATTTAGGGAAAAAATCTTACATCTGGCCGCTCTATGTCGGGCTAGTTGGCTATGTTGAAAAGATTTTGGTTGCCTTACATCATTTTTCATGTACCTGGGATATATAAAATAAAACTGCCATTTTTAATAGCTGGGTAAGAGCGCCATGCAAGTTTTGTTTTTAGACGATTTTGTTCCGAATGGGGTTTTAATTTTGGCTAACATTTTGGTCGAACATAACCAAAGTTATAACAAACATTCAATTTTTGAATCAGACATGTGAAAACTGAAAACCCATCTTGCCGGCTGTGTAGTGTATTTACATGGAAGAAGCATGTCCATTCTTTCTTCCAACAAAAAAGGAGAAACTCTGCTTCTCACAAAAATACTACTACAGCCAGACAAAATGGCAAAAAGGGACGTGACTCTGACTAACTGATTATTAACCCTAATAAAAATTGACAAGAGGGTCAACAATCAGTGGCCAGCAAAAATGACAAACTCCTAAGCCGTCAGATCATGCGCAGCGTCTGCACCAAGCCGCCCATTTGCAGGGCGGCCTCCTTCCACGCGGACGCGGCGGCGCGCTGTCCCTCGACGAACTCCATCGCCCTGGCGAAAACGCCGCCTCGGCCGCCGTCCGCCGCCGCATTCGGCGCCTTGCCGCAAGTTTCCGCCTTGATCGACGACACGTACGCGCCGAGGTCATGCACGCTCGCCGGGTCCCGGAGGCGGAGGAAGTCCATGGCCAGCTCCACGCCGACGTGCGTGTAGCAGTCGCCGGCCCAGCCGGCGAGGAATCCCCTCGTGCCCTCGTTGAGGATGGCACCCGGGAGCATGGTCACCGGGTCGCGGACGTTGGCGACGCGCAACACCTTCACGCCGAGCTCGTCGCACCGGTCCTTGAACGCCGCGTTGCCGACACGGGGCCCGCCGTAGGAGAAGACGGTGACGGGCACGCGGCGCCCGGACGCGTCGCGGTTGAGGCCGAGCTCGGCGAGGTCGTAGCCGAGCAGCATCGCGAGGGCGCTGCCCATGCTGTGGCCAGCCAGGGTGACGCTCATGTCCTCGTCGGGGTGGTCCTTGGAGAAGGACGTGACGAGGCGGGACACCTCGCGGAGGAGCTGGTCCCGGCAGCTCCCCATGCCGCCGACGGAGGACCGGCACGCCGCCTTGTCGGCCGAGGAGGTGTAGAGGTTGAGGAAGCCCGACTCGACCTTGACGCCCGGGTGCGCGCCGCGCGCGTCGTCGAGGCGCGCCGGCTCGAGCGCGCTCATGAGGTTGGCCGCCCACTCCGCCTGCGTCACCGTGCCGCGGAGGGAGACGAGGACGTCGCGCCGGCCGAGCCGCAGTGTCATCTCGTCGGTGGACACGGCGACGTACCCGACCCAGCTGGAGCGGCCGCTTGTGGACGGCGGCCCGGCGACGTCGGGCGTGGCGTAGATGTACCGCGTCACCTCGTACCCTGCCCCGGCCGCACCGGCCTCCTCGAGAACGCTCTCCTTGTCGTGCTTGCAGCACATGTGCCGCGGCGACGACGGGTCCACGTCCAGGACCTTGTAGCAGGCGCCGACGAGCTCGCCGTAGCGCGCCACCTCGTCGCGCACCACGGGGTGCAGCGGCTGGAGCAGGCCGTCCCAGTCGTGGGACCCCTGGACCTGCCTCCACATGCTCGCAACGGATGCCGTCCTCCGCGTGCTTGTCCTCGCCACCGCGGCGGCCGGCGCGCACGTCCTCTCGGCGGCGGCGGCCATCGTCGCCGTGCACACTGTGGCGGCGGCGGCGACTCGAGCGCGGCACGGTTTACGACGGCGGGTGCTCGTGGCCTGGTGAAGGGAGCATCGCGGTTGGATCGTGGCTGTGGATGCCATTTGTTCGTGCACGGATTGGTACTGTCCCGGGAGATCGGGCGCGCATGTATATATAGTGCGTTTTGAATTGAGCACGGACACGCGTGCCTTCCCCTTGCTGAGCCACGTCGAGGAGAAGGATGGCACCAGCCATGACAAGGGCCAGAGCTGACAGCTGGTAGGCGCCCGTGCACGTTGATGACGTCCCAGCAACGGTCGTCAGAGTCCCGCTTCAAGATCTCTCATCTCTCTGTCTAGCATACCCCATTAGGTTGCCAAACTATGGAGAGCAATATGGGTCTATAAAAGACCGTGGACAGCAACCCATGTAAATCTTTCAATATAATAAACAAGAACCTCAAATTTAACTCAATACAACTCAACTTGAAAAAATAAACCTTCAAATTTTCAACGCAATAATCGGATTTGTCAAAAAAAAAACAGGAACCACGAATTTAACTCAATACACTCAACTTGAAAAAAAATAAACCTTCAAACTTTCAACGCAATAATCAGATTTGCAAATTTTTTGCTATGAATTTTGACAAACTTTCCACTATTAGAAACTTATTAACGCTTATCTGGACAATTCATAAGTTCCAGGGGATTTTTTAATTTAAAGTAAAAAAAACTGGGTATAGATTTAATTAACACGTACAAGAAATCCTACTACCATGTTTTTATGCACGTTTACTATTCATGCAGATCATCTATGGTACATTCTTCACATTTTACATCCAAATTTTCCATGTGTAACAAACAAAACTAACCTTTTCAGAAGCTAGAGCTCGTGCACCTATAAGATAGGGTCCTTTTCTCAAGTACAAACTGGACGCACACAAGCACACCCATCTAGCACATGTCTAAATTAAATTATAGTACTAGAGCCTAACCTCACACAATGCAAAATTGTTTAGTTGACTGGCATCCGCTCTACAAGGACATTGGACATTTAGGCCCCGTTTGGATACTCAATGCTAAAGTTTAGCACCTGTCACATCGGATGTTTGATGCTAATTAGAAGTATTAAACATAGTCTAATTACAAAACTAATTGCACAGATGGAGTATAATTCGCGAGACAAATCTATTAAGCCTAATTATTCCATGATTTTATAATGTGGTGCTACAGTAACCATTTGCTAATGATGGGTTAATTAGGCTTAATAGATTCGTCTCTCGAATTAGCACAGGGTTTTGCAATTAGTTTTATAATTAGTTCGTGTTTAGTCCTCCTAATTAGCATCCGAACATCCGATGTGACGCTGCTAAAGTTTAGCACCTAGTATCCAAACACCCCCTTAGTTCAACTTCTCTACAACCAAACATGTCGTACCCAAACACACACTAAAGATCGTGCCATAGAAGAGGGGTTAGTAGTGCCGGTGCGTTGGTGGAGGTGCTACACCTCTAGAGGGTGTCGTGCAGGGTTCGCTTCAACTCTAAGCTTTCATTGTCCAGCATATGACATTGACTCATTTGAGGTGGAGGTTGATAGTGGGAGTGCAAAGAGTGCAAAGAGAAACAACGAGCAATAGGGCATCACAGAGGATAGTAGCTACCGAGGTTACAACAACATCTAGTGATAGTGGCATGGGCACCCTTGGTTGGCCTCCCTCCTCCTTTCTGTATCTATCTCTTCCATGCATGGACCTCCCCATCCTCAAGTGCATATATGGTGAAAACACTGTGAATATTGAAAATTTGCAAATTCATCTCAAAAGTATATAAACATAGAAGTTTTGGAAAAACAATCTTCGTACATGTACACCTAAGACTATGCTATGCATCCATGCAAAAGTTGAAGTTCAAACTCATTCAAGTTTAATTCATATAAAATGACAAATTTCATGTGCATACACACTGGATGAAAAGAGCGTGTGTTCTCATATGGTCATAATGTCATATACATGTGAAACCCTAAAAAACCCCAGCCCTAACATAAAAACCTTAAGAAACTGTGATCATATGGTCACTTAAAAATTAAGAGAAAATTCTCTATTTGATAATTAGAAAGTAGAAACTTTCTTATTTGACATTGAAAAGTTTGAACTTTCTTATTTGACAATGGCATGAACCTTTATTGCTCATTTGACACTTCAGTGCATTATGCCAGTTAACTTGTGTGAACAATAACCACTCTTTTGTTGACCAAAACGACATTTAAATCACCTCCAAAAATCACAAAACTTTTTATAGTTATACAACATTTGGAAATGAACTCATTTTACATAAAAAAACACATATGAGGCATTTGAAAGCTTAAAGCTGAGATCCACCAAGATAAGCTACTTTTGAAGATTGTCTAAATTTTTAGGGAACAACCTTACTTTCCAAAAAATATGGAAATTTTGTAATATAACTTTCATGGGGTGAAGTAATTTATAAAATTATTTTCAATCACAAGTTACTCAATGAATTTGAAGTTATTTTAGAAATTCAATTTTGTTAAAGAACTTAAAATTTGTTTTTGTTGAAGAAGTTCAAAATTCTCTTCAAAACTTATGGTATAAAATAATTTTTTAAATTACTTCATCCAAAATAGGAATATTAGGTATTTTTCTATAATTTTTTGAAGGATGTTTGTGCCCTAAAAATTTGGATATTCTTCAAAGATGGCCTTTTTCTGTGAATTTCTACATATGTATTTTTATGCAAAATGGATTTATCTTCATCTATCGTATAAAAAAGTTTCATGGATTTTGGAGGTAATTTGAACGTTGCTTTGGTCAGGAAAAGAGGGGAGAGAATCGTTATTGTTCGCACAAGTTAACTTGCAGAATAGACGGAAGTGTCAAGATAAGAAATGAAAGTTCAACAAGTGCCAAATAAAAAAGTTAAATTATTTTAATTTCAAAATAAGGAGGTATGTGAAAGGATATCTAGCCTAGCGGTTAGAGCACTTGAGTAACACTCAACAGGTTTAGGTTCGACTTCCCGTGGGAGCAAATTAAATGGATTCGGAATAAAAAAATAATAATAAATAGGTATCGGCTTCCCTGCCAATGAGGTGCCACACTAAACGTCAAGGATAATTTTTATGCGAATGGTGTATATTTTTCAAAGAAAAAAAATAGGGAAACAATCTCTGCTATGTATTTCCTTTTAATCCCCAAAACAAAATGTTGGGCCCACACCCGTCGACGCAAAAAGGAGGCGTACTAAAGCAATGGGCCCTGTGCATGGGCCTGCAGCGGGCGGCTGTTAGTGTTAAAAGTTTGAGGAGCACGACGCACGACGACGACGAAGTTGAAGTGAAGCGTATTGAAGCAGGCGATGGAGACGGTTTCCTACGCGGCCAATTGGGCAATCAATAATCCACGGCATCAGCACAACACCAAGTGAGCTAGCCCATGACCCTGCTCGTCCTTGCGACCCTACGTGCACGAACGGAGGCCATGTATATGGCCCCCGCGCGCTCCATGCCCCCCATAACGACGATATGTTAATTGATTGCGGATCTAGCATGACACACCATCGTCTCACGTAGGTACGTGGCCGCTAATTCTTCCTTGGCTCGCTCGCTTTTGGGGGCTTTCATTGGGGTTGGTCGGTGATGTGAGCTTCATTTGCTCTCGAAAAGCGGAGCGAAAAGGACCCCCGAACCATACATCCGGATCAGATGTACATCACATCTACCCATCGGACTTGCATTGTATTGCTTCTTCTGTTTACATGTATCTTCTTCAGTCAATTATATTTCAGCGACTTAGCGACCGACACGTTACCAAAAAGCCAACTATTATGTTTTGCAAGAAGAAGAAATACCTCTTTGGTGAGAGCACAACTGATCGATGGATTGCATCTATAATTCTATAGGATGTCGGTTGATGCACATGTAGGTGGCCCCTGGGTCTCCCGGCCGGCGGCATTGTCGTGGTTACGGCGTAGGCATCGGCCGGAGAAAGACACGCCGCCGCCCCCCCCGCGCACCGCCCTGACACCCAACATCCGGCCGCGTCGCACGCGCCGGTGGTCGTCGGCGCTTTCCGGCCTCGATCGCATAATAACTTTGCAAGTCGCTGATGCTCCGGTTGCTTCGTTCCTTTCTCGGTTGCAGTTGCAGTCGTTCAACTTTCTTTCGCCGGTGGCCGGCTGCTGCCACGACGACCATTTCACCTTTTCGATCACATCGAAAAAAATGGCAACACACGCAAGGATGAACTATCCGCGCATGCGCTGCTCGTGCTCCTGCTCGCGGCATTGCGTGATAAGCATGGCTCAGCTCAGCTCAGCTCAGCTCATCTCGCTGGAGTTCGTGATCACCATCACCGCTGCTAGCGCCACAGTAAAACAGTCATTCTCGGTTGGGGATCCGTCCCTGTACTCCAGAAGGCATCGGTTAGTTGGTTTAAACGGTCGTGGGGCCGCATCACTCACAGACAGTAATTTCACAGAACAACAGCCGTATATACCTTGCGGCTTTCCGTGGAAGATCGGAGGCGAAAGGAACGGCCGGCCATGTCCCTGTAGCTCGCCGTAATTGGGGCAATGGCGATGGGGAGCTGAGGGTGACGGGAGGATGCGTCGTTCGAGTGAGAGCGAGAGTGAACAGTTGCTCTACTGTCGGAGCCGTCGCCGTCGCCGGAGCAGCTACCTACGCGCAGACCTGGCCGGCTATTGGCCGTCCAGATCGCCGAGACCCCGTCGCGTCCCGAAAAGGATCCCCATTGATTGCCGCGCTTCCGTCGGCCTCGAATCTGATCCCCCATGTGTGGGGTGGGGGGTGATTGGCTGATGACGACGACGACGACGACGCCGACCCGCGCGCGCAATCATGCGCAGGGGTTGGTTCTTGCTTGGCCCGCTCTCGCCGGAAACCGACCGCGGCCGCCGTAAACCTCGCTGACAGGGACGTGTACGTCGCTGATTCACGGCTGACAGAGATCTAACTGGACGTTTGGGATCGACACTGCTGCGATGACTGTAACAGAACACCGAAATATCCATTCGCCGTGGTGTTGTCAGTCCAGCTGAATGCCTGACTCTTTTTTGGTTTCTTCTGCCGTTCCATTGACTGCCATGGCTGCATATGGAATTATGGGCGGCGAGGATCTATACCCTGTTTTCGTAGCCTTATCATTGCCCGATCGAGTAGTGGTTGTTGAACTTCTTGAATGCGAGTGCAGGTCACACCGCGTACAACTGTATGTGCAGCTGGATTGCAACTTTGCAAGCTGAAAAGTTCACCTGCAACATAGCAAAACGAGAATGCCCCATGCCGCCATGCTTACAGTAGCTGTCCACTGCTAGTTCTCTAGTTCAAAAACGCGTCGGGAATTGCAATCCCTGCTGATATTCATATCAACTCCAAAATTATCTCAAGTTTTTTTATTTTCAAATTTTAAAAAGATTTGCATTGGCGATGTGACTTGGATAGCTCAAAGGATATGGAGTTGTGCTGGCAAGGGGGTACTACAAAAAGCGAAGTAGCTGAACTGAACTCCAGATGATGAGCAGTGAAGAGGTCAGATTGCATTGTTTAGGAGGCATTTCCTGCAGAGCTAGCTGGGATCGCAAGATTCTGTCCTGCTCAATCAAGCATGCCGCGCCAGGATCGTGGCACGGATGCCTCCGAGATCCTGAGCATCGAACAGGACGCGGTCCTCGCTGGTCGCGTGATCTGGTTCAGTTCAGATTTTGCGTTCAGTTGGATATGCTAACGTCCTGTCCATGCCTACGTGTATGGACACAAAGGTTCTTCTTGATTACGGTGCTAATCCTCCAATGGCTTCGTTAAGATGAAAGCCGTCAGGCTCGCAGTCCCAGTTAAATGTCACTTTTGCGTTTATGCGATCAGGAAGCAGAAACAACAGATCACCTGTTCTCACACTGCTCATACACGCAACAAATTTGGCATGCTATCTGCTCCCTACCGCGCATTCCTCATTAGGCGCCAGTTCAAGGGATAAGCATGGTGGATGATTGGATTCAGAAGTGCAGGAGGCTCGCCAAGCCGAAGAAGAAAGGGATGGACTCTACATACATATTGGTTTTATGGACGGTTTGGAAGCAACGTTAACGACCGAGTGTTCACAAGAAGCAGCCCCAAGCAACCAGCACAGCTCATGACAGACGTCAAGGAGCAGGCAGCCTACTGGTGCTCTGCAGGAGCAAAGCACCTTTGTTCTGTAGGTTGGCCACTACAAGCGGCAATGCAGCGTACGACCTAGTGTATTAGTACCTAGGTTTACGCGCTTTTCGGTTGTAAATTCCATCATGTAATCACCTAACATTCCCTAGCCATGTGCGTGCGCCCTGTAGACCCGCGTTGTACGAAACTTTGACCTTCTTCTTAATCGAAAGATACGTAACTCTTTTGCGTATTCAGAAAAAAAACTTTTACGTTTATGGAGCTAAATGGCGACTCGAGATGGCATTTTAATTTGAAGTCTTTTTATAAATCCCGTTTGGAACGCAGAAAGATATCTTGGTTATTTGGGGGTTCATGTGTTGGAAACTTGGAATCCAAACCTTTAAGTTCATGATATTTATGCAGGATATCAGATTAGCATACGAGGCAAGATCAGAAACGAAATATTCTGACATGACCGTAGGATCTGTTGGTAGGTGTGGAGTTAAATACTGACAACTTGTTTTGTCGTTTGCTAGTTAATATGTTGAGCTTGGTTTGGTGCAGACAGGTCGTTCTTGTGTCAAATATCATCCTGCCAGGTCAATTACCACGTCGATCACGAAAGAAAGGAACCTATGTGGCTGCCAGGGGCTGATGTTTTGGTGTATGATTCCGATACAAGGTACTCTGTTGTTAATGCTATTCGATTTTATTTTTTAAAAAGTATTGGTACTAGACTATGGCATTAAAAATACCGCATTGTTAAGAAAAGTACTAGGAATATTACCCGCATTTTCAAGGTAAATATTAAGTGCTAAAGACTCTGCATTTTTAATATGATAGTTCGATAAGTCTATGACCCAAAGCATAATATATTCATGAACACATGGATCATGGAGTACATATATTTCTTATTGTGATAATCCACTAAAGGTATATGTGTTTTCTTATGTACCAATTTAAGGCATCCATATTTATTTTGAATTATTTATGATAACAAGTTGCGCAGTTCAGAAAAAAAACAATTCTGTATAAGGAATTGGCAGATTTCTTTGGAGAGTGAGAGTTGGGGAGGTTTAATGTACTATCCATGCGCTAGAGCAAACAATTGCTTTAATTTTGGCCATAATTGTTCAAGAACATCAATTTTGAGAAATATTAACATCATCCTTTAAATGTTGGAAGCAAAACCACACTAGGCAACCTACAATTTTGTCTCATCTATTGTCAAATTTTAATAAAAATGCGGCTGCGTGGTTGGTGATTTGGGGGGGGGGGGGGGGGATCAATCCCAGTTGCAATCTGCTAATGTTTTGGCCTGCTCACACAGGTTCATGAGCTGCATTCCCTAATATTTTAGTCCCAGCAGATACATCTAATAAAGAAACTGAAAAGCCAGGCAGTTTGCAAGAGCAGGACGAACAAATCCTAGGGGAAAGCAACATGGAACTCTGGAATTGGATCGGTAGGAATCTCTCTCAAATAATTGAGCAAGCAACTGATGATGATTAAATATTTATAATATTTGAAATAAACTACAAGTGGAAACTGTAGGTGGTTCCCAGATGAGGTTGCAGCTAAGCATGCCCAGAATCCTGAAAAGCACAGCTTCGAGGGGCCCGGCTCTGATCTTTTTAGACCTGACATCATATTACCTAGCATTTCGAATTGTCTTTTTTTTGGATGGAGCAGTAATGCTGGTAGCATTTTGGGGGAACATTTTTCATTGTAAAAAAGAGGAAAAGAAGCATCGGCTAAATAGCCTTGCCGAATATACAGTGACGCACTTGGGGACCCGCATCCAACTTTTAGCATAGCAACCGAACGTCCCACGAGCTAAGGAGAGCCTAGGACACTTGGGTAGTTGCTTGGTGATGATCAGTCAATTGTCATCGGATCGACGAGGCCGTCCGATTCAGATCCAACACCTAGACCACTCAACATCTTTGTAGATGAGATGCCCGTGTGATACACACAGCTTGAGAGAAGCGACATACCAGAAGCCTTGCTCCAGTTACATTGTCAATAGCTGGACAACGTGTCTGTGCCAACAAAAACGAAATGAACCAAGAACTCCCTTCTGATCTCGCTGCTACAACGATCAGGTTGCGTTAATCCATCAATCTATACAGAGGAAATCGGCTAAAAAAACCACCCGAAATCCTCCAAAAAGTAAATTGTCCAAGAGGATCGCTGGACGGTTGGTTAATCACTTAATCCTGACCGCCGGTTCGTCACCTCAGATCAGCCCCAGGGTCTGCAGTCTGCACCAGGCGTCCAGGCCTCCCATCTGCCGCCCCACGAACTCCATCACCTTTTTTTGAGAAAACGAACTCCATCACCTTGGCCAGCACGCCGCCGTCGCGCCGCTGCATCTCCATTTCTGTGATTAGGAGTAGTAATAATCTAATTGGTGCGATGATGCTGATCATCGGGAATGGAAAAGGTTGGGAAAAAGAAAAGAAACAGGTTCGGCAAGTGATTGGCCGGGAGAGATGGATGAATTGCACGGCCTGAATTCTTGACATCTTATCAGGGCAAGTCCCCGGCCGGGCTCGCGACAGGGAGAAATAAAGAAGCGGAGGCATGCAGCTCGAGTGTTGACTTGGGCGCTGCTCCAGCCACGCTGTTACACCGCAGGCGTCCACACGGTTGGACACCCAGCTCGCCGCTGATGCAGGTGCGCTGTTGGCATCCGTCATCAAGGCGTTGACGATTTCCTCCTCCTCCTCTCTCTCTATCTCTGTACAACTAGTTCCAGTGCACAGTTATCAAGACGGGTAACTACTCCCTCCGTTTCTAATTATAAGTCATTTTAGCTTTTTCAGATGCATAGTTTTTTATATGCACCTAAATATAGTGTATGTCTAGATGTATAATAATATCTATGAACCTAGAAAAATCTAAATGACCTACAATTTGGAATGGAGGGAGTAGGTAACTGTGCTTGTTGAGTGTCATAAGGATGAAACTTCTTTCACATATGATGAAATACCTCCTCTCTTCGTAAATCTTGTTAAGTCAGTAATATGTGATGGAAATGAATGCTCATGAAACTCTTCGTGAAACTTTCAACCTACGGCCGCGAGTGAACATTCGATGCACTGGTCACTGAAAGATACTACTCCTTTTTTGCGTATTAATTAGTGACAGAGTAGGACTGGGAGTGGGTGACGTAGTGCTCTGTTTGGGAATTAGTAGGAGGGAACCATTTCTGTGGCCCTCATGTGTTGCCGTGGGAACAGCGCTGATTGAGCAAGCGTCATCTGTTGCTCACTGTGCTCTCTTGCTTGTCCAGTTGGTCCTCTGTGTCTCTAGTGGTTTCTTCCTGGAGGATCTGAATCATTGCTTCGCTTTCCTGCCGATTGCTTGACTCACCAAACCGGCAAGCAAGCGAAACAGAGTCGCATTCTAGCAAGAAACTAGCTACCTCTAGTACGTACCTTGATGAATCCTTGTTTTTTAAAAATCTGGCTGAGACTAGATCTGCTTGACCACCTACTATACTCGCTGAACGTACAGCAAGGATCATAGGCATACTTTATTTACTAGGTACCATACTTACAAGTTACTGCCATGTAACGTACGCACTGAGGTTAAGCGTCAAAAAAGTCAATGTTAGCGGACAGTAATTAGTAATTAGGCATACTAATGTGTCACTCTGTTCTCACCTGATCTTGGTACCTTGCCTAGCTGCAGTTCCGCGATTGCTGGAGCCTGGAGCTAGCTCGATCGCGCTGCATGCGTGTGAAGAGTGAAGACCGCCGGAGATGGACGGGGTTGATGAGCGAGGTCGACGGGCAAAAGGAGGAGCAAGAGCACGTCGTGCTCAGCGTACAGGGGGCAGGACATTAAGGCGGTGGAGTGAGACTGACTGTGAGAGACTGAGAGTGAACATGACTGACTTGCGGAGTGGAGCTCGTCGACATGGCGTGTTGCTGGCCAGCCACTCAAGCAGAGCAGCCCTGCAGGAGATCATCTACCAGGGCTCCGCCTCGCGCGCTCTTAATAACTCCGGTGTCAACCGAAAGCGACCGCCGGCCCATCCATCCTTCTCTCCGTCGCGCTCACCACCCGTCCTCAACAGACAACACTGCACTAATAAGGCCGATCGGAATCGACCGGCGCGGCGGCGGTTACCGTCGACGGCGACGTGCGCGCGTGGTTAGTTGTTTTTTCTTCTTTCCCCATGTACTGTATAATTAGGCGCACCAGACAGGAGCATGAACGAGACTGCTTCTCTCTTTCATGGCAACAAGCAAGATGTCCGGCCGGTCACGGATTCCGTGGCTTTGGACGACGACGACGACGACCCCCTTTTAACCCTGTTGACGGACCGGATGCAATGTAACGTGGGCAAGGTTCCATGCACGTACCATCACCATGATCAGGTCCTGTGCATTTGTGTGCTTATAATTTGCGGCCTGCGTCCCGATCATGCAACTTGACGCGATCGAGCGAGCTTTTGGACTTGACCGGCAAGCGGCCGGCTAACCGCAGCCGGCGACCGGTGTCGTCGTGCCGGCCGGGGCTGGTGCTGGTTGGTGGTCCTGCGGCACCTGCGAGTCAACGTGGCCGGCCGGCCGCACAAGTGGCGCACGCACGGCCGGTCGATCGCTTTAATCCGTTATACGTACGTACACACGTCAATACGTGCCGCTTCCCGGAAACTTGGAAGGCGTACGTACGTGTGCGTGGCATCGATACAACGATGTTGTACCATATACCATCCAGCACACGGATGGATATAAACGTGCGTACGTAAGTGTAGAAGATTATGGCTACTAGCTAGCTAGCTGTAAAGTCCACGACCATGTGTATACGCCAAATATGCACGTTCCGTGCACGGAACACTCGCTCGCTGACACGTACGCACGCACAGCGCGGCAGGTCTCCGATCGATGCACGTACTCGATCGAGCTACACTACACCACGCACCGCCAGATGACACCAGCAGCAGCAAGGTCTCCGGCGACAGCTTCCTAGCAGCGGCCATGATCAACCCTTTTGGTCGATCGATGTGCGTGCGAGGCGAGACGGAGCTGGCGCCCATTACTTGCGTACACTGGCTTGTCGAGATCCGGAAGGGAAAAAGAAGGCGCAGTGATGTGGAGTGGAGGAGCGTGGGGCTGGGGCATCGGCGTCGAGGAAGAAGTTGGCTGATGTTTTTCGAGTCAGGACTCAGGAGAAAGAAGCACGGGGCTGTTGTTTAACCAAAGAAGAGGAACGAATGTAGAAAAAGAAGGAGGCATTGGATGCAGATCCAATGGTTGAGAAATTCGAGTGTAGAAGTAAAAATACCCGAGTAGATGTTACGTAGCTCCTAACCGAAGAATGTGATTTTCGGGACAAAATGTTATATTAATGTACAGATAGAACAAGAAGCACAAAAGGAAGATAAGCTTAGCTCTTCTTGACGAGTAAATCGAATAGATTGGATGGGTTCTATTGTGTGTTCGTCCGCTCTGCTTCGAGCAAGGATTGCTCCGATTACATGATCGCTAAGGTTTACAGTGTCAAGGAACCGCTCGTAGGGTATATACACCTTATTGTGTCTAGGTTGGAGTCTATGTAGACGTTTTCAACAAGTTCATCCCCTTTCTGAGTTATGCATTGTGCTTGGGTTTGGATCCGTCGTCGTCGTGCGAGGCACCAGATCCTCCTCCCTGTGACGAAGTTTTGGCTGATTGGTGTTCGCCTGTGCATTTAGTTCAATGTTTTTTGAGCTCACCGCCCCCACGAGAATCAATGTTTTTTTTGAGCTCACCGCCCCCACGAGAAGAGCTCTTTTACGGTACACAATACTATCTTATACTACTGTTCGAAAAGGACTCGTATATAAGGATCTGATGGTTGAGATTAATTGTATACTACTAAAACCTTAAGTTGTAGTATAGGTAGTATACATGAGTAGTACGAGTAGTATAGGGGTATGATTGGATCGATCGTGCTCGATCTCGAGCCTCCGCCAGGTTCACGCGCCCATCCAAGCGCGTCGGCAAGGCTGCGGCACAACCGGAGACGCTCCAGCAACAACGCCGGCACGTTGCGAGCCCACGGTGCCTAGGGATGTGGAGGCCGGGAGGGAGCCCAGCCATCGACGACGAACGCTGATCCGCTCGCCGCTGCACGCTGCCAGAGTCCGAGGTGAACACGAGGAAGCTCTTAACCATGGAACGCTCAAGCCGCAATGCACAGCCTTCCCCAGCTTGTTGCGACGAGGCTGCACGGCCGGCTCTGAATTGATTCTAAATGCGTTCTCGAATACCAAAGCAGAAAAAACGTTACGTCTCTCGATCCACATGTATATTTGAGATGATCGAGAAATGAAACCATTGATGAAAGCTTCTGAGGAAAATTCTTCACAGGCACGAAAGATAGAGCACGTGGCGTTACCGGGTGATCGGGCGCCGCGGCGTGCGTGCGTGTGGTGGCGGTCGGGCCCGTCTAGATAGACAGGCCCCTAGATTAATTACAATTTTACCCATATAAAAAACAACCTATACTCTATACTACCACCTGGTAGTATTGTGCACCGTCAAAGAGCTCCACGAGAAATGCGCCTTCGGCCTCTACTTCTAAGCGCATGAATTCCCCCGGATCTTTGGAGCGCATCACAAGCCTGAGCATGAATGAACAACAATAACAATATTTAGACTATTCTCAAAAAAACTAGTATGATGGGTGAGCACATCCTAATGCTTATAAGTTGTGCTACTCTACTTCTATAAAGTCAGTGGAACTATTCCCAACACTACTCACAATACTTTCATCCCTATGGGAATTGACCTCGAGCTTCAACTTCTTTTGGCCATGGCACGGTGGAGATGAAAACGATTAGGATGACATCAGGAGCACTCAATATAGTTTTATATTTTTTGTTAGGGGTACATAAAAATCATGTTTATACAAATTAAATTTAACCCATTTTCAAAGTAATATGTCCAAATTACTCCCTTCAAGTATAGCGAAAGTTCATATAATCCCCTAACTATGTTTTGGTTCAATTTACTCCTAAACTATGCTATTTGGTTCAATTTATCCTGTAATACAATTAATCCTTTTTTCCTCCATACACAAGTCGAATTTTAATTTGAGACTTTGTAGGATGGTAGTGGACATCGTAATCTATATTTTAAAATTATTTATGAATTTTTCATCATTATTTTTTATATAATTTGTATCTCAAGGATAAATTTTCTTATTAAAAATTCTACCCTATTAAAATAATAATAAAAATTATGATATAGTTTTCTAATATGTCTTATGATGTCTGCTATCATCTTACAAAATTTCAAAATTTGAACTAAAGACTCCACTTGTGCATGAAGAAACAAAAATACAAATTGTGTTAAGAGGTAAATTAAACAAAATGTCATAATTTAGGGGTAAACTAAACTAAGAAATACTTTAGAGGGTTATCCAAACTTTGGTTATACTCGAGGGGAGTATTTTGAAATTTTTCCTTCTCCGAAAAGAAAGAAGAAGAAAAGCTATACACTGTGCCAACTAAGATGAAATGAACAAAGAATATCATCTTTGATCGCGCTTCTACGGCGATCAAGTCACGCTAATCAATCGATCTATACAGAGGAAATCGGCTAAAAAACACCTGGAATCCTCCAAAAATAAAATTGTCCAAGAGGATCACTGCCCGGTTAATCCTGACCGCCGGTTGCTTGCTGAGCTCAGATCATCCCCAGCGTCTGCACCAGGCCGCCCATTTGCAGGGCAGCCTTCTTCCACGCGAACGCGACCGCACGCTGTCCCTCGACGAACTCCATCGCCTTGGCGAGAACGCCGCCTCGGCTGCCGTCCACCGCCGCATTTGGCACCTTGCCGCAGGTTTCGGCCTTGATCGACGACACGTACGCGCCGAGGTCATGCACACTCGCCGGGTCTCGGAGGCGGAGGAAGTCGAGGGCCAGCTCCACGCCGACGTGCGTGTAGCGGTCGCCGCCCAAGCCGGCGAGGAACCCCCTTGTGCCCTCGTTGAGGAGGGCGCCCGGGAGCATGGTCACCGGGTCGCGGACGTTGGCGACGCGCAGCACCTTCACGCCGAGCTCGTCGCAGCGCTCCTTGAAGGCCGCGTTGCCGACCCGTGGCCCGCCGTAGGAGAACACGGTGACCGGAACGCGACGCCCGGACGCGTCGCGGTTGAGGCCGAGCTCTGCGAGGTCGTAGCCGAGCAGCATCGCCAGGGCGCTGCCCATGCTGTGGCCGGCCAGTGTGACGCTCATGTCCTCGTCGGGGTGGTCCTTGGAGAAAGACGTGACGAGGCGGGACACCTCGCGGAGAAGCTGGTCCCGGCAGCTCCCCATGCCGCCGCCGCCGCCGGAATCGGCCGAGGAGGTGTAGAGGTTGAGGAAGCCCGACTCGACCTTGACGTCCGGGTGCGCGCCGCGCGCGTCGAGGCGCGCCGGCTCGAGAGCGCTCATGAGGTTGGCCGCCCACTCCGCCTGCGTCACCGTGCCGCGGAGCGAGACGAGGACGTCGCGCCGGCCGAGCCTCCGGGTCATCTCGTCGGTGGACACGGCGACGTACCCAACCCAGCTGGAGGTGGACGGCGGCCCGGCCACGTCGGGCGTGGCGTAGACGTAGCGCGTCACCTCGTACCCTGCCCCGGCCACGCCGGCCTCCTCGAGCACGCGCTCCTTGCCGTACTTGCAGCACATGTACCGCGCCGACGACCGGTCCACGTCGAGCACCTTGTAGCAGGCGGCGACGAGCTCGCCGTACCGCGCCACCTCGTCGCGAAGCACGGGGTGCAGCGGCCGGAGCAGGCCGTCCCAGTCATGGGACCCCTGGACCTGCCTCCACATGCTCGCGACCGACGCCGCCCTCCTCCCCGTGCTTTTCATCCTCGCCACTGAGGCGGCCGGCGCGCGCGTCCTCTCGGCAGCGGCCATCGCCGTCGTCGTCGCCGCCGTGCTAACCGTGGCGGCGGCCGCGACCACGCGCGCTCGGCATGGTTTAGGACGCCCTGGGCTCCTGGCCTTGTGAAGAGCGGATCGCGGTTGGATCGTGGCAGTGGATGCCATTTGTTCATGCACGGATTGGTACTGGACCAGTGGATCGATCGGGCGCGCATATATATAGCCGTTTCGAGTTGATCGCGAATAGAATTTTTTGTTGGACGCATGAGGGAATGGGGCGCCCTTCGTCATCAGCGCATAGCCTGATCGAGTAGTGGTTGGTTGAACACTTGAATGGGGGTAGCAGCGAACACTCCGTACAGGCGTACAGCTGAATATGCAGCTGAACTAAACAAAACAAGAAAATTCCCTGCATGATACTAGAAGATAGACCAATTCCCTCTGTGACACTTGAAATTTCAATCTTCCCTGTACGATACTGCAGTCGGTTCCGTCCACCAGACTCATTTTTTACCCATGGAAGCCTGTCAGATTGTTAATGTTGTGACCAAAATACCCTTACCTATTGGACCCATCCGCTGGTCAAGGGCCTCTCTTTCTCCCTTCTCCCTTCGGTAGTCTTCTTTCTCCCGACCCTCCTCTTTCCTCATCCAAATCCCACCGACGAAACCCTAGGTCCCAAGCTCCATGGACCGTGTGTGGGCTAGCGGACGGTATCAAGGCGCGTTGGGACGGCGGCCGTGCGGGTGGGCACGGGAGGCCGCGCCGCAGGAGGCACCCCGCTGACGGGCGCAGGTGGCCAAGTGGGAGAATGGGCAGGCAGGGGCTCGAGCTGTTGCAGGTAGGGAGAAATTTCAACCATGGTTCTTCCGAAGGATTGACTTCCAGAAGGGTGAATTTAACTAATCTGGACTGCGGAGTATTCATGATGCTGTAGGACTAGATTCACGCAAGGTTTTAGGTTTGATTATCCTAGGTCAAGTTATTTTCTGAACATAGACTTCTTGGCAACCATGAGAAAGTGAGAAAAGAATTCAGATATTTTTGCTTTGATAAGGTTATTGGTTCAGACACTACCAATTTCAAGGATTTCACTAAATCTATCGTAGATCAATATCCACCAGGTTACTTGGAAGTGCCACATATTCAGTATTGTGATAGTATTCTGAACAACTTTTCTGAAGTTAAAACAGATCAGGGTTTGCAGTTAATGTTTGACAAACACAGGCAGACAAAGGTTGTTGAAATATTCATTTCCTATACTGATCCCATGGAACCATATGTACCTATTACCGAGTGGCAGAGTGATGATACTCCCTCACCATCTGAGCCAGCATTTATGCCCTATCTGTACATATTATGGGCACCATTGGCACAATTGCAAGAAGGGTAATCCAGATGACATTGCAACTTTCTTATGGCTGAAAGGTAATCTATCTACATTGCATTGTTTTCTACTTTCTTATTGCTAATGAACATGTTTACTATTTTCTTAATGTTATTGCTCATGCAGAGAACCTCAGTCAATCAGCTTGGAACCTCCAACTAAGAAAAATAAAGAGGAGAAAGATAATGCATCTGGTTATAAAAAATGAGCAAGGTCTCTATTTTCATTTAGATTACTATATCCGATTCTTTGTGCTGCCTTTTTTCTTCAATTACTGTATCTGATTCTTAGTGCGAACTACATTCATACATGCACGTCAGCGACTAGCTCTAACCATCCAGATCTCATTTCAAATGATTCTCATGTGTCAAGTGAGCAAATAATTGTTGCTCCATCTGTTGCAAAAATGATGAGGGGGAAGAAACCGGTTGGGATGAAGAGGAAGCCTAAGAGGAAGGGGGTAGCAAAAGATAATGCAAAGAAGCTTGTGCTTCCAATTGTTAGCCCTGCAATAGGCACTAAAAGCAAGAAGAACGATCCTGCAAGCCCTGCAATGAGCACCCACAGCAACAGGAGACTTAGTCTTTGAACTTGATGTGATCTCACTTTGATCACGTGATCTGTTGCTTTTGTAACAATATGATGTGTAATGGATGCTCTCATGTGGACTTGATGTAACATATGAGAACCTCTGTAAGGGTTGGTGACTTTGTGTTGGCTTAGATGTGCTAGAACTTGTGAACTTGAATAATGTCAACTATTTATGCTCAATATTGGCTTTACAACCTGTGAACCTGTGAAGTGTGCTTGAAGCTGTGGAGTGTGCTTCAACCTGTCAACTTGTGAATTGAACCTGTCAACTTGTGAATATTTTATATATTTGGTAAATATTGCCTTTAATCCATCATAAACATGTTTTGTTGTCTTATTTAATACAACTCAATGTTGGTTGCCTACAGAATGTCATAGGAGGGAATTATACCTTGCGTTAATGCACACAGGGGTATTTTGGCCTTTTTCTCATCAAATTTAACGGTGTCATTGGTGTCTAATAGTGCATGAAACTTAGAGTCGGTGTTAAGATTGAAATTTCGAGTGTCATGTAGAGAATTGGTGTATCTTCTAGTGTTACAGGGAATTTTCTTTAAAAAAAACGGCCCATGCCGCCGTGCTTACCCGATCGAGCTGTCCCCTGCTTGTTCAGAAACGCATCGGGAAACGGTGAAGGCTGGGTGATATCAGCTACAAAATTATCTCTAGTTTTTTTATTCAAGATTTTAAAAAGATTTGCAATGGCGATGTGACTTGGATAGCACAAAAGGGCAGCTATAGGGGAAGTGCTGACAAGGGGGTACTACAAAAAAAGTTGCTGAACTGAAACTCCGGGTGATGAGCAGGAGAGATCAGAATGATTATTGCGTTGTGCAGGAGGCTTCTCCTGCAGAGCTAGCTGGGATCGCAAGATTTTGTCCTGCTCAATCAAGAATGCAGTGCCAGGAGCGTGGCACGGATGCGTCTGGGATCCTGGGCATCAAACAGGACGGATTCGCTGGTCGTGTGATCTGGTTCAGTTCAGAATTTTTGAGTGCAGTTGGATGTGTTAACGTCATATCCATGCCTACGTGTATGGACTGTCGGTCTAAACCAGCCGGCGGGGCTGTTAAAATGCAATGATTGCTACTCATATTTTGCACCTAACTTCGTAGTTTGTTTTCCTCAAATTACATACGAAGTACTTTCTCTATTCTTTTATACATGACGTTGGTTAGTTCAAAAAATTGAACTTACTAATTAACGCCATATATAAAACGAGTGGGAATGGGAAGATTAATCTACTATTCATGATAGAGCGAATAGTTGATTGAATTTTGTCCACAATTTTTTAGGAAGATCAAATTATTAAATATCAGGATAACTGATTTAAAATGGTGTCGATATTCTTTAGGAGATCATTATCTAATATGGAGAAAAGGCCCATATTCTTTAGGAAGATCAAATTTTTAGATGTGTTGGATTACATGCCATATGATTTTTGTATGTACTCCCCCTATCTTGAAATATAAGATATTTTGTTTTGTCTTAAGCCAAACTATTCCATATTTGATAAAAATTATAGAGAAGAGAAATATTATTTACGATATCAAATGAGCATAATTAAAACTGTTATGAAATGTATTTTCATAATTTTTTATTTGATGGGTATTAGAGAAGACCAATTTCCACCAAAGCTCCTCCAATCCAAAACGAAGCCTAATTTGATGATACTTAATTTTCATTCACATCTAGACTAGCTCATCGTACCACTATATACAATTGGAGTATGATTTTAAAGTAGAGTCACCACCTACCACCATACTAAGACATTGTCGAAGTATTAATATACCACGAGGTACATTATTTTTTATTGACGAACTCATGCTATCATTTTTGAAGTTGTAGAAGTTTGGACTTGAGGCATATTGGTGCAGGACCGAGATCCTCACATGAAATGGGAAAACAAGCCAAAATGCGGCCGCATGATTGGTGAAGGGAGAAGAGATCGATGAAGCGATTGACCAAATAAGCTGCGAGATCCACGTATGTGTTCGGCCTGCCCATGCAGGTTCATGAGCTGCATTTCTTAAGATTTTATTCCCAACAAATACATCCAAAAGAAATTGAAAAGGCGGGCAGTTTGCAGGAGCAGGACGAACAAATCGTGGTGGAAAGCAACTGGGAACTCCGGGATTGGATCGCTAGGAATCTCCCTTCAGATAATTGAGCAAGCAACTGATGAAGATTAAATAGAATATTTGAAGTAAACCTCAAGTGGAAACAATAGGTGGTTGGTTCCCGATTGAGGTTGCAGCTAAGCATGCCCAAGAATCCTGAAAAGCACAGCTTCGAGGGCCCCGGGTCTGATCTTTTTAAACCTGACATCATGTTATCTGGTATTTTGAAATTGTTTCTTTTTTGGATGGAATAGTAATGCACTGGTACCATTTTCGGGAACATTTTTTCAGTGTCGGCAGGGTGTCGTTTTGCCGGAAAAGGACATCAGGAAAAAGAAAAGAAAAGAAAAGAACAGAAAAGAAAAGAAAAGAAAAGAAGCAACAGCTCCATGAGCCGTGCCGTGCCCTCGAAGTCCTATGTTCTCAAGAAGACACAAAATGTACGTGACGCATTTGGGATGTGTCACAGCATCCTACTTTTAGCATCGCAACCAAACGTCTTTTGAATTAAAAAAAATGAACAAGCGTCTTTAAAAAAAACGAATAATTGAACAAGAAACTGTCGCCCGCAACGGTGTCGCTGCTACAGGGGAAGAAGGTGAGCCGAGCTGCGGACTTGCTTTTGGCAATCATTTGCTGTTGCTGGGGGGCCAACGACAACACGGCTACCACCGTCAGGCATTCAGCGTCAAGAATTAAGCCATGGTATTCCATTTTCCCTTTTGTTATCAAATGCTAAAAAAGATCAACACAGCATATCTTCGGAACAAACAAAAAACAAACCAAATAAGAAATGATCGTCCCATTCCAAGTTGTCTTCCAACCAAACACATAAACACATGTTTAAGTTTTAACACCCCATCAGTTAAAAAATGCAGGCAGGCACGATACGGTATGGACGCCTTGAAAAGCTGTATAATACCATTGGCCCATACATACAACATCAATAGCTAGGAGCAGATATTTATGCCGAAAAGTTTAGCCAATAATCTGAATCCAATCAACCGGCAATATAATTAAGGCGGCTGGTTGGGGAAGCAGGTCGGTCGTCGTCCATCCTTTGATCCTTCCTTCCCTGGCGCGGCGACGGCAAAGCCGACGTGGCCGAACCCAGGCCGCGCCGCCCCCACGTCGACGTCGAGCGAGACGGTTGACGGGCGGGTTCACGGCAGACAGTGTTGACCTGGTGCTGATCCGGTGATCCCGCAGGGCGTCCACACGGTTGGATTGGAGGTGGACACCCTGCTGTCCGTAGGGCTGTAGCCTGTAGGAACCCGTCATCATGCCATCAAGGCGTTGACGTTTTTTTGCCACCCTGATCTCTCTCTGTGTGTGCACGGTCGCGAGTGAACATTCGATGCACTGGTCACTGAAAGATACTCCCTAATTTTTTTTTCTTTTTGCACATTAATTAGACAGGGCCAGGACGGTACTGCTAGTACTGGAGCACAAGCAGGGTGACGTAGCGCTGTGTTTAGGAGGAGGGCCGTTTCTGATTTGCGTGTTGGCATGGGAACTGAAGTCTGGAACAGCACTGATTGAGCAAGCGTCATCTGTTGCTCACTGTGCTAGACTGCTAGCTACCTCTGCTGTCTTGCTTGTCCAGTTGGTCCTCTGTTTCTCCTCAGTTTCTTCTCAGAGGATCCGGACTACCCCTTCCACTTTCTTGCCGTTTGCTTGACTCACCAAACCAGCAAGCGAAACAGAGCCACATTCTAGCAAGAAATTAACTTGCTATAGTACGTGTCTTGATTAAATAATAATCTACTCGCCGAATGTATAATATGCACCATATGCATAATTTACTAGACAGCATATTACTGCGATGAATCCACTGAGACTATATGCTTAGGTCTTGTTTGGGATGGTTCGGACTCTAGCTCCTCTATAGGATTCAGGCTGAATCACTTCCAAACACCCAAGACAAAAATGTCTTTACTGTTTGGGAAAGTATGAACTGAGAGCTTGAGGCCAAAAAATAAAAGCTTTCTCCTAGCATTCTTCAGGAACTGGCCATTGCTATCATACATGTTACTCTGTGTTCTCACCCTGATCTCGGTACCTTCATGCGGTTACGCAATTGCTGGAGCTCGCGCTAGATGGATGTGTCGTAGGCTCAGTGTTTGCCTACACGACCGTTTTAAGCTACACAGTGCTCAGCCGTGTCTGTTTAATCATCTGTTTAGCACGTGCCGTTTAATTAAAAAAAAGAGCTGCAAATTAAAAGGCGCATTGAAAGGCTCCTTTGACCGCAGTGCATGAACTCGGGCAGAAGCGCTGCTGGGTTCGGGGGCGTCTGCGTGCATTTCCGCGGCAGGCAGCTGCAAGTCATCTTCTCTTGTTTCCTCAAAAAAAAAAGCCATCCTCTCTTGTGTTGATTTGTTGAAAGCGAGCGCGCGGCAGGGGCAAGCTACCACCACTCCATCAGATGTGTTGGATTATTGGATGCACGCACCGCATCGGGATGCGGTGAAAAAATTAAACGGGCTCGGAACACTTTTGGGGGCCACCGCAAAGACTCTGGCCGGTTTGGTGAAGGCGTAGGCGAGCCAGACACCGTAGCTAGAGGATACTACTATGTTACTGACGGACAGTAGCAAAAAGAGAAGGAATACAGTGCTTGCCCTTCTCCTGTGTAATGTAAGCTAGCGTGACCGACCGCACAGCACAACTGACACGTGACATGTGCACCGGCTGGCTGGCCGGCCGGCCCGCCGCCTCACATTTACGGCGACCTCACGACTGCTGGTAGTGGGACTGTTGGAGACCTGTCCTGGGCGGCGCCCGATTGACAAATGCGTGGCGTGCGCACAGCGTGCTCTCCTCCCCTGCCTCTGACCCCGCATGCATGTCCTATTGGCGTGTGGAATTTCCGGCCGAGGAAGATCCATCGATGCATCGCTAATGATGATGATATCGTCACATATCCACCTGCGACAATGCATGGCGATAATGCCCGGTGTGGTGGTGCTCGGTCGATCGTCCTCGTCTTCCAGCCTAGACTTTGCTTTCTTTTCCTTCCCGGTCACTGAAACCACAGCGCATTGCCGCCCAAGATTTTCTCCTCTCCTCAGGAAAAAAGTGTTCTGGCATGCGATCGCGAGCGGCTCAACGCGTGCGTGCTTAATTGCATACATGCATGTGTCTCACTTCGCTACGTCAGATCCAGAAAAAGGAAAGAAAACGGCTGGATCGCATTTTTGCCTTACACTAAATTAAAAAGCAATCGCTAGCTGCATTAGCATAATAGCACTTGCACTGGATAATACGGGCACTCAATCACAAATGATATGTCATGGTGACCCATCGCATCGAATATATCATCATCATCTCTTTCTCTACCGATCGAAGCAGCTTCCTTTTTGGTTTATTTGTGCTCATCCAAGCACAGCAAGCTGGGTTCAGCAAACTGTGCTTAACTTTCCTGGGATGGATGCATTACGTGCCCGGACCGACCATTAATCACCAATTAATCAACACTTGGCGTCATCACGTATGATTATATTCCTCCTTTGGTTCTTTCCAATCCAAAAATCGGATGGATGGAGATGATGCCACACACAACACAACCTTTCTGCAGGATCGAATCATTTTATTTTTTTCCACTCCCTTTTGGTTTGGCTTTTCCCCAGGAGAGATGACGGCGGCGATCGACCGATAGGTTTGCAGTGCATCATCCCATGCGTGGGTCCCTGGCGCGAAAAGGGCTACGGCAGCAGCTTCACTCGGTCGCTTTCTAGGGCCAAGCAGCGGTGTCAAACCCGAATTTAAAATAAAACCAAGTGCTACCTATATGATCTAGTTTCATAACATAGTTTCATAACATCACCAGTAAATAATAGTAACAGTATCGCATAAAAAAATATAAATAATGATTTACGAGAGATATACAACTTAATCCTGGAAACGTAGACTCCAAACTTCACAGGCAATCGACTGGGGGTCGCGTACATCTAGAACTCAGCATCACCTTCAGAAAACTTCACACAACTTTCTCTTCTGAGCAGCAGTAAGTAAGGGTGAGTACACTTATGGTTGGTACTCAGCAAGGCTACAAGAAATAACCAGAATAACGATTTAAGTCCATCTTCAAGTTCAATTATCATGTGAGGGTCCAGACCGCTCTTGACCGTGAGCACGGCTGATATATCAGTTTTACACTCTGAAGAGGACGTACATCTTTACCTACAAGTCACGTAAAAGTTCAGAAGAACTTTAGACCCAACCATGCTGTGCTGATTAGGTACTCGTCACACTACTGAGGTGTGACTGCATAGGGACGCTACGGGGCCTTACAAAGATTCCTTAATAAGTGGTAACTCGCTAAAGTTTCGGTGTCTGACGTGCATAAACCTCTCTAATGGGCATAGTGTCTTAGCAAAGCCCACTTCCTAAGAGGATAGGGCTATACAACGACTCAATCCCCCCTCTTGCCCTTTCGGTAAGATTACCCTGAACTAGAGTCTCTAATTAATTAATCAACATCAGAGCTATGTAGTTCTTGTGGTTGCACTGTTTTCCTGGGTGGTCGCTCCATGTTCCAATTAATGCATGGTATTCTTGTAAATAAGCATAGATAGAAGGATGATGCCTTTCTCCAACAAAAAGATACTCTTACTGCTCTTCATCTCTTACTCTCTTGAAACTCTTAATCTTCAAAGTTTTCAAACAGCAATCCTTCTACTCAAAGCAATCACCGGCACAAGCATACAAAGCAAACAAACACAACTAAGAACAATACACTAATAAAAGAGAAAAGCTTTAAAAGAACGCACTAGGGCTCGATTCTAGTATCACACGAACGCAAGGAACTAAGATTTGGATTATAAAAGAAAAGACATGAGTTACATGTTTCATTTATTTTAGTTGAGAAAAAAATGTAAAGATATTTTAGAGAAATATCCTTAGTTGGGATTAATCAAGTCATATTTACATATGCAAAGAAGATGTAAAGCTTAGTTTAATTTTATTTATAAATATTTAAGTACTCCCTCCATCCCAAATTGTAAGTCATTCCAAGAATCTTGGAGAGTCAAAGCATCTCAAGTTTGACCAACATTGCTTCTAATGCGTGATTTAAGTTGACATGAATCTAACGTAACAAGAACAAGGTTAAACGGAGATAAAACGTGGAATCTATGGGTTAAACAAGGTTTTAAGGATCTATTCATGATTAATTATAGATTGGGAGGACTAGGAGTGAAGATTCCCGAGACACATGAAACAGTGCTCGTGAATCCGATAAAGAGCAGGGTTAGATCAAAAAAGATCTTGGCTTGGGTTAGGTTGAGAGGATCTAATCTATTCAGGAGCTTCTCAGCAACTATACAAAGATACAAAGAATCAGCCAAAAATTACAGATTAGCTCGAGGGGCTCTTTGCAAAAGCTCAAGAGCTTTTGCCATGGCGGATAGCGGTTCCGCACTCCGGTGACCTGGGGACCACTGTGAGGAGGGGGATTGGAAGAGGAGGTTGAGGCGAGCTCACGGGAGGCCTCACCGACACCGGAGGTGGAGGAGGACGGCTGGAATTTGGCCCGACAGTGATTGGCAGCAGCGGTTCAGGGCTTCACGCGGATGGCAGGGCTTCGGCGGTCAACTGATGACAACGCGTGGTGGAGAAGATGCGTGGAAGCTCGATGAAGCTGGTGGCCCTGGCGGCTTCGTCCGGCTGTGCCCATGGGTGGCGAATCGGGCGGATAGAGCTTGGGCTGTGGCTCTGCTCTTCGCGAAGGCCACGGTACTCCGGTGACTTGACGATGACAAGGAGCAGCGCACCGGCTTTGTCTCGTAGAGGGGATCGTGGTGGTGGTGGTGTCTTGCTCCAGGGACGAAGGGGCGCGGTGCATCAACACAGCAAAGGCCGGCGGTAGTGTTGTGCGAGCCGGGATGAGCGAGGCGTGGCCGGTGTGAGCAACAGGGAGAACCAGAGGCTCGGCTGTTGCGTTTTATAGGACGCAGGGCCCGATGATGACCGTGGCGCGCACGCCAAGAAGGCGGCGACGGCGGTGCCAGGAAACTAGCGGCGGCGCACGAGCTTGGCTGGGCCGAAGCAGGGCGGGTCGGGCCCAAGGCTCATCCAGACGAAAAGGATTTCTATTTCTTGTGAAATAAAAATCCAGATAATTCATTTAATTCAAAAAAAATCCTAAAAAATCCAGGAAAAAAAATCCTAGAGGTAGATTGGGCTATGAGGAGTCCAAATAAAACACTTGGAGTTCGTGAAGAGGGTTCTAGAGCCTTCTAATAAATAGATTTAGCTCTAGAAAAATGAGAATAAGTACCAGAAAAATCTGAAAAATTCTCATAGGAATCTAATCGACATCTAAATGTATTTTAAAACCTTTGCACTCATGAAATACCAAGATGCATTGGCATGAATGCAACACATATAGAACCATTATATTTAATTCATAAAAACACTCAATTATTTTCCTATACTAAATTTCCTATCAAGAAAATAAATGTTGGAAAAATTTTAAAATTATAAAAAAAAATTATTATTTAATTGTTCTTTCTAATCATAATCTAAAAATTTCAAGGTGTGGCAAGCGAACATTTGCAGCGCTTTTTATTGGTGCTCTGCTCGCCGCATGGGGGATGAATGAGGTCGTACTCCGTGGAATCCTCCTCCGTCGCATCCGTGTCCATCCATTCAACTCGTAAAATGCACAATAATATGGGGGATGGTACGGTGGCTAATCGGTATCCCCATCACCTTCTGGTTGTCACACACCAGGCAGCGCGTACAGCATGCTTGTTGATCCATCGTCCATCCGTGTGCGATTGTTTTCTGACAGACGGAATTCAATGCAATCACTTCGTCTCTCCGTACGTGAAAGTTACTATACTTTTTTTAAAAAAACCATTTCACCGTTTTTTCCCTCGAAATTTAACCGGTATATTAATTGAAAAGTGATCCTGGCAACAAGTCGATGGCAAGGAAAGTCTTGCACTTGTAACTTCCAAGTCACCTTTTTTGACTACTGAATTGGAGCAGTAGTACATGCGAGTAAAACTCACCTCCAAATCATGTAGACCTGCTTCTCAAGTCATGCCTGCGGAACAGGAAGCCAGTCAAAACGCTCCTCGTAAATGAATGCAAAATGCTTACTTGCTTAACGTTACACGACCTTTGGTCGAAATTCTGAAGCCCGGAATTGTTTCAGACTCCGGACCAGGGCACAAAAAATTTTCACACAAATTAAAACGCAATGCCGAGGAAACTTCATCCAACAGCCACATGCACATGCTTGTTTACTCGGAATTGCCCGCTCTGTGTTGGTTTCCTAGCAGTCCGGCACGGTATGAACACCCTGGAAAAGAAAGATTGGTACCTTGAAAGAAAGGTACTGTATGATTCAGTCGTAGCATTGGCCCATACGTAACAACATCAATACTCCTGCTAGCGAGGAGCAGATATTTATGCCGAAAAGTTGAGCCAATCTGAATTCCGAAGCCGATCAACGGGCAATTAAGGGGCCTGGTTGGGGAAGCATGTCGGCCGGCCATGGCCCATAGATCCATCATCCCTCGCCGGCGCCGACGTGGCCGAACCCCGTCCGCGCGCCGCCCACGACGCGCCCGCCGTCGGGAGGCGACGACGTGGCCGCCCCACGCCGCGCGAGCCGCTTTTGGGACTCATCACGACGAGGGACGGTGGCATTAGAGCAGGTGACGTGGGAAAAGCTCAGGGCCAGGCACACCAGCAATTACTAGCGTTGGCGCGGCGACCGCGAGGCGGCTTGGGGTCGGACCCGGAGACGTTTAGCGCCACTGATGGCGTCATTGCTTAATGATCCCAGGCGAGGGTCAACGGCCCGTCGTCTGTCGCTGCGTATAGTGTTTTTGTTTTCGCCATTAAATTGAGAGATGCCAAGATCCAACAAGCAAGCGCCCATCATCCGTCCGGGGAGGGAGACGACGGAATCCCGTAGCGGGGATGATCTCATTAAGTCATAGTTCGTGATTTTAGTGATTAAGTAACAACATAGTTATTGGAACTAATACTTTTATCTAGCATGTACTTTGTATATTTTTTAGTTCCAAGAATGCAAACCAAATTATGGCAAGATTCAAATAATGGTATTCTTGACACCCAAATCATGGTATTCGAGTATCCAAGTCATGGTATTCGAGTATCCAGTCTATAGTATTTAAGTGACCAAGCCATGATATCTAGGATTATTCTATGGTATTGATGCATTGGACGAATTGGAATAAAGAAAAAGAACCATCGGATGTTCCGATAGCCTCCAGAAAGGCATCGGATTAAACGTCAGAGTATTTGGTACGCTGTGGAAGAAATCAGGCAAAGTCAACTATCGGATTTTCCGATGGTCGCTTTTATAGTAGCGTCGGACGAATTCTAAGGCACAGGCTTGGAAGGCAAAGAAAATCCAATAGCACCGGATGATCCGACGGTATGCGCAAGAAGGAGCGTCGGACAAAGCATATTTTCTTTGATTCCAAACAGAAGGTTTTGGCTAGAATAACTTCAGCACCGAATGATCCGACCGCTCCATCGGAGAAAGCGTTGGAACGATGACGTCAGGGGTCAGGGGATTCAACGGTTATGTGACGTGAACAGTGGTACCGAATGATCCGATGGTAGCATCGGATAAAGCGTCGGTTGAATTTCTGAGGAATTTGGGCGTGGGGAGTCCGACGGCTAGTTGCACCGGATATTTTGATGCAGGATAAAAATAGATCATCGGAACATGCAATGGTATATTTTTTAACTAGCCGTTAGAGCAACGGCTCTTTGAGCCCTTGGGGCTATTTATACCCGACTACTCGTCCATTTGAAGTTGTTGGAGTGTCCAGGATGCATTGAAGATCAAGACTCATCAAGAATATATCCAAGCCATCAAAAGTGCTTAAGTGATTCATCTAAGGCTTAGCACAAGCTTACGGAGTGATTAGTACTAGGATAGGCCTAGAGAGGAGTGAGTGCAAGGTGTGCCGACCTTGTGATCAGATTCTAGAGTGAACCACCGTTGTACAAGAAGTGTGCCGGCGCCTTGAAGCCTTGGTGACTCGCCAGCAAGTCTTCGACCCTCCAGCTTGGTGTGGAGCGGCGTCGACGATCTTGTGCGGGGAACGTGAAGACCCCCTTCCTTTGTGGCAAGTTAAGGGATGCCTTGGGAGAGACTCGGTGACCAGGAAGCAATACTCTTGTGTGAGTGCTTCAACAACGTGGACTAGTGGTGGCTTAATGCCTACCGATACCACATGATAAATCCTCGTGTCAAGAGTTTGCCTCCCCTCATCCTAACCTCTTACATTTCCGCATTTCATACTTGCAATTTCCGCATTTCATACTTGCAACTTGTGTGCCTTTACTTTTTTATTGTAGTATCTTGTTAGGATTGGCTCTAGGTTGCAAGACTTATTTTGGGACGAGGGTTCCACTCTAGATCAACCATAGAATGCACATTTAGGACAGAATGATCTAGTTTATCTTTATATAAAATAGTGGAAGCTATAGATTAAGTTTTTAAGTTGCCTAATTTACCTCTCGACCCCTCCTGCTCTTAGGTAACTAGCACCGATTCTTTACACGCGGATAATTAGTGGCCCTTCTCGAGGATCCTCCGGATCATCCCTTCGCTTTCCTGCTGGTTGCTTGACTCACCAGTCACCAAACCAGCAAGCAAGCAACCACAGAGTCACATTCCAGCAAGAAAGTGGCCATAGTACGTACCTCCAAGGCTCGAATCATATGCTTACTGCGACGTACGCACAGAGATGAGTGTATATGTTAACAGTGACTGCCTACAGTACAGCATCACAAAGTCAAGGTTAAAGGACACTAATTTGGCCTACTGTGTATATCTTGCTACCGTACTTGTGTCACTCTGCGTTTTCACCTGATCCCGATGCTTGCCTAGCTGCGGTTACGCAACCGCTGGAGTGTGAAGACCGCCGGAGATGGGTGGGTGGGATCAATGAGCGAGGTCGACTGGCAATACAAGGGGAAAGAGGGCGTCGTGCTCAGCGTACAGGAACCAGGACATTAAGGAGGCGGAGGAGCGAGCCTGTGACTGTCAGAGTGAGCATGGCTGACTTGCGGAACGGATCGGAGCTCGTCGACATGGCGTGTTGCTGTCCAGCCACTCAAGCAGCCCTGCAGGAGCTCTGCCTCGCGCGCTCTTAGTAACTCCCGCGTCAACCGAAAGCGACCGCCGGCCGATCCATCCTTCTCGCCGTCGCGCTCACAACACAACAGAGAATGAGAGGAATTGAAATGATCGCTGTGTGGTCCGCCGTGCACAGACCACACTGCACTAACGAGGCCGATCGGAATCACTCGCTTCGCCCGGAGCGGCGGCTATCATCATCGACGGCGACGGCGACGTGCGTGCGCGGTTAATTTAGTTTGTTTCCCCAACTAGTACTAGTTAGGCGCGCCGGACAGTAACATTGACCGCCGGTGGCGGCGCGTATATATGGATCCCCGGCAGATGGAAAGAGGTCGTCGTCGACGGCGACCATCTCCGCCCCGGTCGAAGGTTGGCGCAACGCAGCACACGCGTGCACGAGCGTTCTCTCTTTTTTCAAGGACTCACCACCCATGTCTGTCCGGTCGTCATGGATTCCATGGCGCGTCGTATTGGTGTCGTAGGACTTGGACGACGACCCCCTTTTTATCCCTGTTGGCGGACCGGGTGCAATGTAACGTAGCCAGGCCCCTGGTAAAGGTATGGTTGCATGCATGCACCACCGGCCCGGCGAGTGTGCTTTCTTTTCGGCGTGGTAAGCGGCGGCATGCGCCCGGATCATGCAACTTCTTGAAACGATCGATCTTTTGGACTTTCCGGATATATAAAGCGGCTAACCGCAGCCGGCGACCTGTGTCGTCGTCGTCGTGTTGGCCGGCCGGACGGCCGGCAGGTTGGCTGGTGGTCCTGCAGCACGAGTCTACGCAGATCGATGGAGTATACGCAGCGGCCTCAAACAAAACTTTTGGTCGTGTGCGCCGCCGACACGGTTGTGCGAGGCGAGACGGAGCCGCTGCTGCATTGGCGGCCGGCCATCATTACGGAGTACACTGGAAACTCTTGCAGATAATATTGAACAAGCAACTGGACAAGATTATAGCATACTGTACTATACATGCAGTCGTAGATGTTTGAAGTAAACTACTTCATTTTATCTGATATTTAGAATATAATTGTTTTTTTGGATGGAACACTAATGTACTGGTAGCACAAAGAGAGATATTTGGATGAGATAGATAGAAATATAGAATCGACTGCTCGTCTGCTGCGTATTTGGTTCCTAGCAGGCCGGCACAGTATGGACAGTATGCTTGTATATGATGATGTGTAGTACCACTACCATTGGTCCATACAACATTAATACTCCTGCTAGTTTGGAGCAGATATCAATGTCAAAAAGTTGGAGCCGATCGACCGGCAGCAGGCTGGTTGGGAAAGCGCGGCTCGACCGGACATCCTATCCATCGGCGTCGATCCCTGGCGCGCGGCAACGGCAGAGCCGACGTGGCCGAACCCAGGCCGCGCCGCCCCCGTCGAGCGAGACGGTTGACGGGCGGGCTCACGACGACGACGGGGGAGAAATAAAGAAGCGTAACGCATGCAGCTCCGATCCAGTGTTGACTTCAATCAAGGCGTTGACGTTTCCCCTCTCCCTCCCTCCCTATTTGGCTATCTGTGTGTGGGCACGCGGTCGCGATGCACTGGTCACTGAAAGATACTAGTACTAGACAGGGCCAGTCGGCCAGGGCAATACTGCTACTAGTACAAGCCTACGACTGTTGCTCACTGTGGTAGCTAGCTTGCTCTGCCTCTTGCTTGTCCAGTTGGTCGTCCTCTGTGTCTTCTTCGAGGATCCAAATTACTCCTCCTCCACTTTCTTGCCGGATGCTTACTTGGCTCACCAAACCTGCAGCAAGCGAGACAGAGCCACGTTCTAGCAAGAAACTAGTAGCTCTGTCGCGCGCGCTAGCTCTTAACTCGGCGTCAACCGAAAGCGATCGCCGGCCGATCTGTCCGTCTCGATCGCTCGCCCGTCCGTCCTCAACAGAGAGGATCGATGACAGGAACATGAAGTATATGCGGGGGGCCACACAACACAGACGTTCACTAGCTTGTTGCCTGTCGAGACCCGGAAGGGAAAAGGCGCATTTGATTCAAGGCGGCCTCCTCTGACCGCGCTCAGCCGCAATGAATTCGGGCAAAAGCGCTGCTGGGTTCGGCTTCGGCGGGGGTGTCTGCGTGCGTTTCCGCGGCAGCTGCAAGTCATCTTCTCTTGAAAGCGAGCGCAGCGAGTGGCGGCATCTGCAAGCTACTAACTCGTCGGATGGGTTTGTGTTGGCGTGGAATCGTGGATGCCTGCACCGCATCGGAATGCGGTGAAAACCCGGAGACTTTTGGAGGCCACTGCAAAGACTTTGGTCTCGATTTGGTGGAGGTGAACCACTTTTTTTTTACATATTGGCAGAGCACTGGCTTGCATTTAAGAGAGAAAAGATGTTCCAAATTACAGGTAGTTGTCAATTACATAAATGAGATGATCTCTCTCGGACACTAGAACATAATGATAAGCAACCAACATTAAGATACATGGAGCTCATCTCCTAGCAAAGGATTCCCACACACTTGCCGGCGTGTGTTGATATCATTTTGAATCATACCGAGAACTTGATCAGGCCTAAGAGATTTGTTGTCGAAGACTCTTCGATTTCTTTCTTTCCATATGTGCCATGTTGTGTACATCATGATAGCTGCAATTGATCGTCGTGTCTTGCCATTCAGTTTGGCCAGCGATATGTTCCACAATCTTCAATTTCCTATTCATTCCTTGCCTGCATTGTTGCATTCGTGCATGTCCAATTGACAACCAGAAGCCATATTTCTTTTGCATAGGGGTATTGCTGACATAGATGAGATGTCGTTTCTGGAACTTGATCACATAGAACGCATAGTGGTGAGCATGGCCAATTCCTTACCAGGAGTTTATCTGCTGTGAGAATTTTACTCTGAACTAGCAGCAAGAACTTCTGCTTTCCTTATGCATGAGCTCTCCATATGTTCAGTGTTTGAAAGGATGAGTACGTTCCTTGAAATTGTGCCATGTACGCAGACTTTAAAGTGTATGGACCAGTTGATGTCCATTTCCATCGGATGCTGTCTTCCTCACCGTTTAATTGAACATTCTGAATCAAGTCCCACAATGTGACGAACTGAATCATTTCTTCAACCGAATTCATGCGCCGTAGTCCTCTTGTCCAATTGTGATTAGTTAAATCTTTCTGCACCGATCTGTTGTCCAATTGTGATTAGTTAAATCTTTCTGCACCGATCTGTTTTTCCTCCACGCAAGCTTGTAAAGGTTGGGTGCTACGTCCATCGGTGCTTTTCCATTGAGCCAGCTGCAATACCAAAACTTTGCATGTGTTCCATCTCCAACTGTCACAGACGTGCTTGCTCTGAATAGGTGACGATCTATATTGGTGCAAGGCGTTGTAGTTCCCACCCATGGCCTGTCCGGTTCATTCCATTCGTACCAGAGCCACCGTAATCTCAATGCCCGAGTGAAAGTGTCAAGGTCCAGAATCCCCAGTCCACCCTTGCATTTAGGCAGCACAAATTTTTTCCATCTCACAAGACAGTGACCTCCTTGTGCACTATCAGAACCCTTCCATAGGAAACCCCTTCTTAGCTAGTCAATCTTCTTAAGAGCCCATTTTTGCAAGGAGAAGACCGACAGAAAATATATAGGCATTGAAGTAAGCATTGTCAGTCTTCCGGCATTATCAAGGAGTTTACCTTTCCAAGCAGGTAGTTTTCCTGAAATTTTATCAATGACAAGTTGCACTTCAATTCTCGTAATTCTTCTAAGGCACAGTGGCAGTCCCAGGTACTTGCATGGAAAATCTTTTAGCTGGCAAGGCATGTTTTGCAGCACCTGCTCCACTTGAATGCCTTCCCATCTAATAGGATATGCAGCACTCTTTGCAATGTTGATGTTAAGACCTGATACTCTTCCAAAGGTTTCAAAGATTGTTTTGACAGTGTCAATTTCTTCCTTGATAGGATTGACAAAAATTGCTGCATCATCTGCATATAAACTCACTCTGATTTTTGCAGCTCTACTGCTTATAGGAGATAGTGCAGAGTTTTGCTCAGCCAAAGCTAGAAGTTTTTGCAGTGGCTCTAGGGCCAAAATGAACAGCATTAGTGAAAGTGGATCCCCGTGTCTCAGCCCCTTCCTGTGTATGAATTTTGCTGTTCTGGAGCCATTTACCAATACTGACAAAGTTGCAGTGAACAATAAAATTGTGATCCATTCTCTCCATATTGTGCCAAACCCCATGTGCTCCATCACTTCCATCAAGTAATCACACCGAATTGTGTAAAAAGCTTTTGCTATGTCTAGCTTGAGAAATAAAGCCGGCCTTTGTGCCCTATGTAAATCTCTTATCAGATTCTGAGTGTAAAGGAAGTTATCATGAATACTTCATTCCTAATGAAGGCACTTTGGTTTCTTGACACAAGCACATTCAGTGATTGTGAGAGACGGTTGGCTAGAATCTTTGAAATAATCTTTGCTATACTGCTTGTTAAGCTGATCGGCCTGTAATCAGTTATCTTTGCTGTCTCAACAGTTTTCGGTATGAGCACAATATGAACTGAATTCAGGATGTTAAAGCGCTACCCATGGAGGTTTTGAAAGTACTGGACTGCCATAATTATATCATCCTTGATGATGTCCCAACAAGTATTGAAGAAAATCCCAATAAAACCATCAGGCCCTGGTGCTGACTCTGGCGTGAGGTCCATTATAGCCTCTTTAATTTCCTCTTCAGTGAAGTCAGCTTCCAAATGTTGCAGGTCTTGCCTTGGCAGGTTGACTAGTTCCCAGCTTAGTGTTTCATTTCTTTCTGTTGTGCTCCCAAGCACCGAACTGAAATGATCCAATATGGCTTCCTCTTTCTCTTCCTGTTGGTGAATAACCCCCTGACCTGTGTTCAATGTCTTGATGAAGTTTTTCCTTCTTCTGCCATTAGCACTGAGAAAGAAGTATTTGGAGTTTGCATCTCCTGCTTTAAGGAATGTGATTCTTGATTGTTGTCTTGCTCGTAGATTTTCAATTGCTGACATGGCTAGGAGTCTATTCTTCAAATCCCCTTTTAGCAGTAACTCTTGTGGGGTTAAAATTCTGTGTTCTTGTACCACATGAAGGATCAATATCAGTTGCTTGGCAGCAGCCAACAGAAGCCTATTATTTCCAATTCTTGATCTCGCCCAAAGCCTCAGCCTTCTTGTAGTACGCTGCATCTTAGTGTGTAGTTTGAGGAAAGGGTTATGTAGTGATAAGGGCTTGTTCCAGATGTCACTGACTTCCTCTCTGAATACTCTTATTTTTGGTCAAAATGATTCAAATCGAAACCCTCTGAATGTCTTCAAGTTATTATGTGCAAACAACAACAATGGACAGTGATATGAAGATAACGAAGATTCTGCCTGCAGGATACAGTTAGGTAGCATGCACTCCTAATCCCCTAAGAAAAAAACTCTGTCAATTCTAGTATGTGTTACATTGTTTGTCCAAGAAAATTTCCTTCCTCTCAAGTTAATCTCTTTCAATTCCATATCATCCACTGTTGTCCTGAAGGCTCCCATAATCCTCTTGTTGATATTTGTGTTGTTTTTATCTTCAACGTTTAAGATCATGTTGAAGTCCCCTAGTAGGAGCCATTTGTCTAAATCTGCTGGTTTACAAGACCTAATCTCATTCAGGAACAGTGGCCAAGCATTTTCATCTTGTGGCCCATAGACTTTCGTTATCCACAACTAATGGTGTTGTTGTAACTTCTAATTTAGCCGTGAGTGTATTGCTTTTTGGTTCAGAATGGGACAAACTGAAGTAGTCCTCATCACTGCAAGTAAGATCCCTCTCTTGTTGCTTGGGCCGGCAAATAAGTGTAACTTCTTGCAAATTGTGGCCCTAAAGTCTCCCTTACCACAAATTCATCTATAATTTCCATCTTTATTTCTTGAAGGCACACAATAGTGTAGTTGTGATCCTTCAGAAGATCCTTTATTACCTTTCTTCTTGCTCTTCCATTAAGACCCCTCACATTCTAGTTTAAAATGATGCATTTCTGTTCATTCATTTGCATTTTGGTTCTCTTTGCTGTCTATCAGTACCCTTGTTCTGCCAAGAACCACTGAACCCTCTTCCTTGACAAACCCCCTTCCTTGATAGCTAACCATGTAACTTCCAACATCCCATACAAAGTAACCATGAAAAAATAGCCCACACTGGATCCTCCCTCTATCCACAACACCAACTCTACCCTGAACTTTTGAACACCTTTCCACACTGAACACCACGAATAGCACATCCACAAACAGCATGACAGAAAACACATGGAACTGATACAACACACACCCACACCCCCACACCCATTCTATGGATGCATTGAAGTTATTCATTTGCCTCCAGTGCCACCGCACTAAGAGACCCTCCCTGTGGATCATTCAAACCAAATGCATCTCGAAAGCCATCCACTGCACTGTTTTGGAGGGGGTCCACAAATTGAGTCATGAATCTGTGGTGATCTGCTTCGTCAGCCACCTTCTTCGAATTAAGAATGCCACACTTCTTTGTGAGCAACTGAGTGGCCTGCTCTTGCATAGATAGAATAGTTTTGGACTTGTTGGCGGTTCGTTCACTCTTCCTCTTGGATTCTGTTGCTGCTTGGTTCAGTGAATAGTTGCCCTCATTTTCTTTTCCAAGCCCCCTTCTACCGGCTTGTTTTTGTTGAGGTGTTGAGAGGCTTCCCTGAATGCAAGCGCTATCTTCATTCAGTCCCCCTTGAACTCCATTTCTATATTGTTTAGTTGCTGAGTCAACTGCTTTGTTATTTGTCTCTTCTGCCTTCTCTTTGCCCTTGTACTGGCGGGGCGTCTGGTATGGAGCCGGTGGAATCACAGGTGGCGCCAGGATTCCTTTTGAAACTGGCTTTGTGATGGGGGTTTGCATTCCTGGTAACAGTGTGCCCATGTTGACTGTAGCTTGTTTGACAATCGGAGGCTGCTCAGCAGGAATCAACTCCGGGGCTCCTACCTGGGTTAATTCCTAATCATCATTTCTTTCGGTGAAGAACACTTCATGGAGAACCAAATCACATTCCATAATCTGATGATCCTGCACCTGGTCTTCTCCCATGTGTCCTCCAGTTTTCTATTGGCCCTTACTGGTTTTAAATTGCTGGTTCCCCTCCTTCTGCGGCTTGTCTGCACAGTCCATTAGGCCGGCGTGCTCTATGTGTCCAGCGTGCTCTGCGCGGTCTGCTTGCCCTTGCTGTGCCCGTTCTATTATCTTCACCCTATCTCCTTGTCTCTTGTACTGTTGTTTGTAATCTGACGCTGCACAGCTTTGCCCATGAGGCTGACCTCCTCTCTCATCGGATCGAAGGTGGGTCCTTGCAGCAGACTTTCACCGGATAGGAATGCAGGTTCTATGTACTGCAAAGGTTGTGTCAGAGCCTTCTTCTTTGGTTTGTATCTAACCTGCTCACTGTACATCTTGCTGGAGCCCCCTTTATGGTTACTGTTGGCCATGAGGAGAGTTTCTTCCCTAGCATGCTGGTGACAGCAACCATGAAAGCTCCTTCGCCCATCATCCTGATTGCTGCTACAACCATGGAACCCCCTTGCCTCGACCCTCCTCAAGTCGTGCCAACTTGGAGGAGGCTGCTGCATTGGCCCCCGGCCTCTAGCATCTCCTCGGTCCGACGGTGATCTGTCTCGTCGCCCACCAAGCCTCTCTTGAACTGGCACTCTACGCCTGACAACTCTATCATCTAGGACCCCATAATGCCACACAAAACGGTGTTTCACCAGCCATTCTTCATCATAGAGATCATCAGGCAAACCACTAATGCCGTTGTGGAAAATTTCATGTGAGGGACTGCTTGACAAAGGCGAAAATTCTAGAACCCTGTCCAGATGGATAATCACATTGTACTCTAGCATCTCAGCAGGACCAGATCTAGTTGTTGGCAAATCAAAATCCCCCATTTGCCAATAGTACTCCTCTGGAAAGGTTAGGGGTTCAGCAACTTGTAAGGACACTATTTTTGCTAAACCGTCAGGATTAGCCGTCCACACCTATAAACACAGACAATCTCTCTCTTGCTCGGTTTCATGTTCATTATCAATCTCCTCTATGAATGTTGGAGCATTGAAGAGCTTAGCTATGGTTTCTACCTACTGAGCATGCTCTGGTATCCCTTCTATGCAAACTATTGCGCGATACATGAGCTTGGCAGCTGAGGCACTAACCTAACGGGTCCATGGCATGAGCCGCAGAGCTGTTTGTCCAGCAGCCAAACCTCCAAGACGAAGCGTCGCGGTGCATCGCTCTAGGGTGGCGAAGTGAAGGAGGAAAGTGGAGGCCGTCAGGTGCTTGACTCCCAACTCATGTGGCGGGATGCGAAGTTGTTGTAGAGCATCCCAGCGCACTGCTTCGCTTGAGAGCTTCGCCCGCAGATCGACCTGCACTCCGATGAGCGCAGTCAGGGAGAGCTGCCGCTCATCCTCCCTTACCGCATTGGAGTGTGGCACACAGACCGTAACATGGTCCGGTCTCCTGTGTGCTGCACCAGAGATGAGTGCCAGGTCACCCTACTCCATGGTGACCTTTGTCAAGGCACTCTTGGACACCGCTGCGGTGCTCTACCGTAGGGGAGTAGCCGCAGAAGCTCTGGGTTCTTGGGAACGAGAGCTGCTGGGGAGGGATGTGATGTAGGCTGTGGCAACTGGGATGCTCGGGAGGGATGTGATGTAGGCTGCGGCAACTAGGATGCTGGGGAGGGATGTGGTGTTGGTTGCGGCAACGAGGACGGCGGGGGAGACGAAAATGGCTTGGACGTGGTGGGGGCGGCAGTGGCGAGCTTTGTGTCCTGAGCGCAGACACAAAAAGCACCTAGGCGGGTCTTTACATACTTCAATGCGATGATCTGGAGCTAGGCACTTGAAGCATCGTGTTCCAGCCTTCGCCCTGAGCAACTAGAGCCATTGCGCGGTGGCGTGTGGAGGAGCTTAGTGGTCATAAGTGCTTGTGGGACCAAGCCATGACCAGGCCGAGGTGACCCCCAAACTCTGCTTTCTCTTCCTCTCCTGGAGCCATACCTGCTTTCCGTGAGATGACGAGTCCTTGGAAAATCTTGGTTTGAAGGTGCGTGGTCTTAAGAGTGCATCCCTATAGGAGACGTGATGGGAGGCCGGCTTTACGATGAGCGAGGGAATCCGGCGAAGGGCAGGAGGTGCCGTATCGCGACCCTCTGCATTGTCCCTGGATTCCTGCTCACCTCTTTCCTCTGCTTGCAGCACCTTCTCTGTCTTCAATGTCACCTGCTGCGCCTTCTCCGTCCTCAGTGCCCACTCATTGAAGCGGCGAGAGCACAGGCTGTCTTCTTCAGAGTCCAAGTAGTAGAGAAGGTCTAGGGCCTCCTTCGCGGCGTGCGAAGATGCCGGCGAATGTTGGTAGATTTTGGATGGAGGATGTAGGTGGGGGTTACCGGCCAGTGGCGGAGGGAGGAGGGCCACGGGGGCTTGGCACCCCCTAACGCGCTACTAATCCTCTAGACTCTGGTATAAATATACATATACATATTAGCTGTTCAGCTCCTCACCTCCTTCCATTCATTCGAAACGTTAATTATTTTTGAGGCCCAATAAGAAGCCGCTCATTTAAGCCTATCTAGTTGCTGCTCACCTTCTCCCTTCATTATTGTTTGGAACAAGTTATTAAGATTAGTATTAACTCTTCCAATATCAACTGCAACCACCGAAAGATGCCCTTCAGCTATGAAACTTGCGAAGACACATCTTAGATGTACAATGGGAGATGGATTTCTACGAGATTGTTTGGTAATTTATATTGAGAAGGAATTGGTTGCATCAATCAATACTGATGATATTACTACAGCATACGATCTTGCTGCTAGTCGTATAGCTAAATTTAAGTTGATAGATATGTAATTTTATTTTAGTTAAGACTTGTGAAACATGCTATTATTATATATGACTAAAACCAGCTCACATGGCTATCAATTCTACTTTAATTTATCCATTGCCCCTCTTACCTCAAATTCTGACTCCGCCCGTGTTACCGGCCGTCGCCGGCGAAAGGTGGTGAATGTCGGTATGGGATGGGTGATGGTGGTTGTTTCCCGCTGGCGAGGTGCCGAGCGGCGTGCGTGGCTCACCATCCTCTTCTCTTGGTTCTTTCTTTGTCTTGAGGTGAACCACTATGGAGGGCATGTTGGTGGCAGTACTCTGTGTACCCAAGACAAGCATAACAGTGGCATGGCAAACAGTATTTTCTTGCTCGTCATGTGTGACATTATTGTGCGTAGATGATTGGCCACGAATGTCGTCGTGCGTGCATGCGCCTCTCCTCCCTACAACCAACAATGATACGTACTCAAATAACGTCATTCTAGCTGAAACGACACCCTTCCTAGCACGAGGGGGGAATACCCGAAATGCATGCCGCCTCACATTTCCGCATACGCAGTCTTATTACTAGTACTGGTAGTAGTAGTAGTAGGACTGCAGGAGACCTGCAGCTGTCCTGGGCGGCGCCCGGCCGACTGACATCGCGTGCCTGAACGACGACGGCGTGCGTGGCGTACGCGCAGCGTGCGTGCTCCTCCGAGCCTCTTGACGAGACCACGCATGCCCGCATTCTCCTGACACCTGGCCACCGTACGCCTACCCACCTCGGTACGGCCCAGCTACCAACGTGCGACTCGGCCACGGCCCACGTCGTCGTCGTCGTTGGCCTTTAATGACTTTGCCTGGCTAGCCTGTCCGCTTGGCGTGGAATTTCCATCTTCGTCGGCCGGCCGAGGAATCACATCCATCATCGGCGACAAGGCAATCAAATGTCTCGCGCTCGTCAAACCTGCACGCCGCCGGTGCGGCGCGGTGCTCGATCGACGACCCCGTCTTCCAGCCTAGCCTTTCCTCCGCTCCTTCTCCGGTCGGTGAGACCACAGCGCACACATTGCCGGATCGATCGGAAAGCCAGGTGACGATTTTCTCCTCAGGAAAAAGTGTGCGGAACCGGAATGCGCCGGCGGTGTTCGTTCGACACGGGGAGCTAACCTAACCTGTGAAGCTTCTCGGCGCCCTCCCTGCCGGTGCAGAGGTTGTAAACAACCCGGTTCGGCCTGCTGAAACGAGAGATCGAACAAAAGCGTGCGTACTTTACGTACAAAAAGTGTACACAACGAGCAGGTGTCTCACTTGCTACGCCAGATCGATTAAAA
>NC_028454.1:43858724-43859223 GCF_000263155.2 Setaria italica | reverse complement strand
GTCCTTTGCTTGGTTCTTTCCAATCCAATCTGACGGAGATGACGCCACGCGCAACCTTTCTGCAGGATTCGAGTCAATTTTGTTTTTTGTTTTTCCAGGAGATGGATCATGGATTGAAGACGACGTCCCTGGCGCGGAAAGGGCCACGGCAGCTTCCTTCACTCGCTCGCTTTCTGGGGTAGGGCCCGGCCCGGATGCTGACACTTGCACGCAGCGCTTTTACGGTGCTCGCCGCATGGGAGATGAGGTCGTTGAGGCGCCCTGAATACTCTCCGTGCAAACCTCCTCCGTCGCATCGCATCCATGATTCCATGTCCATCCATTCATGTCGCAATGATATGGGGAGGTGGTACGGTGGCTAATCTCTGTATCCTCATCACCCTCTGGTTGTCACACACCAGCGTGTGCGATTGTTTCCTGACAGATGGAATTCAATGCAAAAACTCCCTCTCTCCGTACGGGAAATCTATAATTTTTCAAAAAAAAATTCCCCCCCCCC
>NC_028454.1:43759826-43858624 GCF_000263155.2 Setaria italica | reverse complement strand
ACATTTTTTCCCTTGAAAATTAACCCGTATGGATTTAAAAGTGATCCTCGCAACAAGTCGATGGCAAGGAAAGTCCTGCACTTGTAACTTCCCAAGTACCTTTTTTGACCGAGTTGGAGCGGTATCTTTTTGCACTTGCGAGTAAAACTCACCTTCAATCATGTAGACCTGCTTCACAAGTCATGCCTGCGGCAAGCCAGTCAAAATAAACGAATGCAAATGCTCTAGTTACACGACCTTTGGTTGGATCAGGAAGCCTGGAATTCTTTCAGACTTCGGAGCAGCACAAAGTAAAACGTAATGCCGAGGAAACTTCATCCAACAGCCGCATAATAGCTTACTCCCTGGTGACACTTCATATTTTAATTCTGATCATAGTTTACATACATGACCGTGCAAAGGCATCTAAGTTACAGCACTGACTGATAAAAGAACTTGATCTCAGATTTCAATTTCATGCTACTCCAATTTCATAAATAACGAAATTTCATAAATTTGATATAAGTTACAGCACTGATTGATACCGCTCCAATTTCATAAATAACAATGCCGGTTTGTGGTTCATCTCAGAGCAAAGCCTATACAATGCTGTTGTAACCAAATTTGATGCTATATATATGCTCTAACCTACTATACTGGTGGTTATAATCTACTACGCTGGCTTCATTAATAACAGAGCCAGTATCGTTGATCTCAGAGCAAACCTATCCAAGGCTGTGTACAACGATGCTGAGATCAGAGTAATCCTCATCTACTTACAGACAATAATGCACCGAAGACTGATATTGCACATAGAGCAGGTGATCCTAATTACCTAACGTATGTACAACAAAGAAGGCAAGCGCAGCTAATAGATTCATACAGCGTCCTCTGCAGCTGACGAATCATGGATGAGCTGCTCCCGTTTCTGTGCTTCTATAACCTTTTGCATCGCATACTGACACCTACAAACCATAAAGGTCATTTTCTGTTAGTACGGAAAATACAGCAGACATTCTTCACACTTTTCTGAACAGTTAATAATCAATTTCGCAAATAAGGATACATGAATCCACATCATTGCTATTCACTAGCTAAGTCATACAATTATTCTTGCCAAAGCCAAACCCTGCAATATACAATCCAAGGGGCGAATAGTGCCCGTATGCTGCTCGTCAAAATATACACAATTTCTGTTACTTAGATTGATTGAAGGGCTAACTGAAACTGGTGTAATTTCAACACTGCTAATATAGGATGGTCTGAAATTCATACTAATTTTCATATGGAATAGCACAGAAATATAACCATTACATACATAGAACTTCCATGAGAGTAGAGTTTTTGGGGATATACCTCCAAGGGAGATGATCAAGGAACATGCGAGGCGACACAACAAGGTCCATAAAGTCTTTCCGATTAGCGATAAATGCTTTGTAGCTCCTATTCTTGCGACGAGTCACAGTTGTCTTCTGCAATGGAGAAGTACTTTTCTTTACTGGAACAACATGAACAACAAGGCCTGGAAGATAAACCTCTGGTGACTGTCCTTCAGATGAGCTTATTGTACTGATGTGGTCATTTGAAGCAGATGTGAGTTCGGTACCATTATTTAAACGAGACAGTCTGTACCCCTCACCGCATTCATAAAAGTAATCTTCTTGAAACTGATCATCTCTAGATTCTCTACAGTGTGAAACATCCAAAGAACCACGGGGTGCAACAATGCATTTCCCTCCATCACTGGCAGTAGTCATTCTAGATCTGCCCAACTCATAATTAATTGCTGCTGTGGAGCTAACTCGATATTTTGGGGTATTTACCAAGCAAGATATTGCTTTGCCAAAGAGAAATAAGCCACCTCTTATTGTATGCATTGGATTCCTTCCATGCATTTTATCATTACTTAGCTTAGCCTCACTGACTATCTGCAGAGCACCAATTGGAGCACAATGCTCTATGGCATTTTTCTCATCCGTTCTGGCATTCATCATCCCACCAACTAGTTTACCCACTTTAGCAGAATTGGGCGAAGCCTTTGACAGAGCCTTGACAGCCAAACCACGCAATCTAATCACTGAGTTCATGGATAATCGTGCAGAAAATTCATCATTGTGGACTATGCTGTAAGTGATGGATGGTTTATCAGAAATCACATGTTGCTGCCAGCATCGGCAAATAAATAACTATAAAGTAAATTCCACTTGTAAAGGATTTTAAATTTCACCTGGTAACAAATTGTGAGCATGCATCTGCTATCACATAATCCACACATGGTGCGGCTCCATATGCATACACATGTAATTTCGGGAATTGTCCGTATAGCTGTATTTTTGTATACAAAGATGACTCAATTGCAAGAAAATAAACATTACAGGCACAATACAATAACTAAGCCATGCATTCTGGAAAATCTTCAGCATTTCTTGCTTCATTTATTGCCAATCACCGAGCATTTGCATATTTTTAACTCAGCATTGCTAAGTAAGGGGCTTTTCATTCTGATAAGGAAGTTTTTTGGGGGGCTAATATTATGAGCTCATCTTCCTAGATGTGATTTGATATAGCACTGTCTCAAAAACTGAGTAGACAAAAACATACAGAACCCCTCTAAAATTCTCCTGCTCTGGTGGTTCCTCATCTAGTTGCCCAACATTTCGTCAACTCATTAAAGAAATTAAATCCTAATTCATCATCAACAGTAGGCTCGTCGCAGCAGCCATAGATTACCAAGATGAACTCAACAGTCAACAATTGTACGAAGACAAACAACTAAGTAATACAGAAATACTTAGTTCCCTAATGGTATCCATATTTAAGTGAAACATCATCAAGAAGACTCACTTAAGTTTATAATTAAATATGACAAGCCAACATCATCAAGTGACTTCAAATAAAATTCTTTGTATGTTGAAAAATAAAAAGCTTACCTTAATACCAAGAAGTGCAGCTACAGAACCTCCTAAAGAATGTCCAACAATGTCAATATTGTATCCATGGCACTCACAACCATCCCCAAGAAGAGAAGATAAGAATCCAGCTGTCACTGTGTCTGACTTATCTGCAGGCAGTTCCATGACAGCTGTTAATGCTATAGTGCTGCATTACCATTTGTCAAAGAAAAAGGAGTAAAAATGTAAAATATATACTGTTGTTCCTTTTTTTGGATAAATCAGCAGGAGCACTGCTATGTCATTTAAGAAGAGGCAGCATGCAGCCTTACATGGTTGTTCAAAAATTATTCATTGTAGCAAATTGAGGTATTCTTGTTTGGAGTTAATGCAATATACTAGGTCCTGACCTAATAGTACTTTTAAATTAAGAAGAAAGAAAAAAGAACCATATAGAGATAATATAACATGCTCTGCACACAAAGAAAAAAATGCATGTTCTCTTGTTGACCTTGATGCATGGGCTGTCCCTCAAGTACTGTGTACAGCTCTCGAGCTGATTCAACAATTCCTGCATGTCCATAGTGTGGAAAAGATGAGAGAACGGTATTCTTCAGTTGAGGGGACAACTGATCAGAACTGCAATAGAAAAAAAAAATCATCTCATCAGGCAAAAGAAGAGTTGAATTAATGATTTAGTTCAGAAGGTGACCTCAAGGTCATAGTGACCTAGATCAATTTCCTAGAACATTTTGTCAGGTTCATTCAGCGAACTAGTAGGGATAATATGGTCTAAAAATCGCTAAACGATACATGTTCATAGGCTTGCTTCAGAACATAAATGTAAAGGTGGTTCTCTGATGATGTGAATGACAAATAAAGGTAATTCATTGATTCTTTTATATACATTTTTTTAAAAAAAATCTAGAGTTAACCTAAATAAGTTACAATACAACAAACAAGCCAAAGGTGCAGTGAGTTACTTGATCAACCCATCCAAGTCATCCATCGTAAGGGAACATTCCTTACACAAGCCATCAGTTATAACATCTTCTGGTGTCTCAGTTCCACGGATAGCAATGACTACTGTACTCAAATCATGTAAGACAATAACAAAATAGGCAGCCTCGCGTTTCGTCTGCAAGCAGAAAAGAAGAGAACTCATCTTTAAAAAAAAGAAAAGAACTTGATCACAACAAAACTGTAAACTATAATTTGGTAAGAGGATGAGCTGATTTACCTGGCTAACACGACCTTTCCGAAGGACTTCCGGGGCCACATTGGCATATTTTAGGAAAGCAGCTGCATGCCCTCTCCAGCAGTTATCGCCTTCAAGTATTGGTCGTCTGCAGAAGTAAAGTTCTACAAGCATGATTATGCATCATTCAACTAATGAAACATGTTTTGGAGCTCAACCTGTTGGCTTGGATGCAAATGGAAATTTTATTTCTTTCTTCCTTTTCTTTTAAAAGAATCTATTTCTTTTTTAATGCAAGAGAGAGTGGGGACAACTCCTATGTGTCATTCTATGCTTTTGCCGATCACAAGTTCACAGCACTACTCTTCAAGTCCGCATTCTTTCTCGACTCAAAAGAATGAAGAACCACCAAATTTAGAAAAGGTTATCAGGCACCAAGAAAACATCCCAATATCTGCAGTCTACACGGCATAATCTGACAGGTGGCAGCAAAGTATTTTAAGAAGGCTCACAATATTTACCTAGCACGAGTCCATGGAGTCAAAACACCTTGCCTATTGAGCCACACACAAGGAAACATAAGAGGATTCCTTCCAAAATCAAGCAGTGGACCCTGAAAGCATAACACGTTTAATGTGCCTGGCAAGAACTGAAAAAATAGACAGATCAGGGATGTGGGGAATAACTGTATAGGCAGCTTCAGCAAATGGATGAAAGAGAACAGCCTCTTGGATGAGATCTTGAGGAGCCTCCACTAATTCTTTTGAAGTAACAGTGGACAACTTAGATTTCTGCAGTAGTGAAAGACCTGAAGGAAAATCATTTGGGATACAGGTAAGTGTGGTGAACAGTAATATCATGAAACCACATCATCAGGCTTTGCTCTAAAAGAAGTTTCAATCTATTTTATTAGTCAAGGCAAATAATAAAGTTCCAATATAGTTCTCTAAAATATTTTTGACCTTTAAAAGGCTCACGATATGGCATACAGCAGCTTCTAGATAATTTTAGCTGACTACCGGTCTAATGTAGCTGCGATCTTTGTCACATTGATGCTTCTGATTTTATCCATTAGGCAAAGATAAAACATGTATATTCACCAAGAGTGAATAGAATTGAGTTTTGGATTGCAAGGTTAATAGAAAACTACCTGCTACAAGCTCAAGATGACCAGTTCCAGAAGCGCGATAAGCCATAAGATCACCCAATAACTGTGCCACGACACATATGTCATCATCTTCCAACACACTCCTAGAAAGGTTAAGAGCAAAGTTACTAAGTTTGTTCAAACACCAATGATATAAGGACATAAGAATGTGGACCAGATGGGAACGTACGAATACTTGACCCGCCCTAGACAGCACAAAACTTCACGGATTCCATGATCAAACACCTCCCGGTAGTGAGCCCTCCACGCAATATCATGTGATGCATAAAATGATCTCCACCTTAGTACATCAGAACCAGTGACACACTGAACTACAATTGCCACCCACATACTGACAAGAAAAACTATTAACAAGATGCGCTTCCACTCCTTGTTGTTCTGAATTTTTCCTGATAAATTTCAGGTAACAATAGCATGACTCAGTGATTAGCATCAAAAGCTGCCAATCCTTATATCAGAATTGAAGTCTCAACAAAATTTTATCCAATCCAATCCCCAAAAATGGTTTATGAAATTGTGTGAACCTGAAAAGCACTGTTTTAAAGACCCTTCGGCTAAGACATCCTTTATGATGGCACACATCAAATAAATTGCCAATACAAATTGCAGCATTGTAATGATCATTCCAAATCGTGTCCACCAAAGCCATCTCTTGTACCGTAGCTGTCCACAAAAAGAATAAAGCTTCAGATACTACTAAGGGAATCTACTGCCATGTCAGATATGAACTCTGTTAGCGCTTAAAATGCTACAAGGTGATTAGCTTAAGAAAACAAAATGAGGACAACCTATCGCTAATCAAGCTCTCTCTTGGATGAAGTAATTGCGAATGTCCCATCCTGGTGAAGGGAAAATTACCAGAGAAAAAAGAAAGAAAGAAAGAAAATCAATAGTTCAGAACACTAAGCTTTCAAAAAAAAAGGAATAATTCAGAACACCGTCTTTCATTTCTCAATGAATAATGATCTTCTCTCATGAATTATGATGGAGACAAAGATGTCAAAGATTCAGCAGTGTACAGCATGACGTAAAGGTTGAAGCTGGCAATAAGCAACCTATATCTCAGGGCAGAAGCGAAGACGGTTCGGCCGTCAGAGAACCAGAGCGGCATTGCAAGCACGCAGTGCCACCAATATCTCAGGGCAATATTGTGATTTGTGAAACCACCAAGCGCACCACATGATCACAGCCTCCGGCCAAACCCAATTTTCAAGGTCGAGCACTTTTGTACTTGGGAATAAAATGCTGCTCTTTTGAGCACGCAGCTCGCCTGCTCCTATTCGGTTTCAGAGAACAGTACTACTCCCCATGCTTTTTGAACATTAATTTTTCTTCGCATTTTAGTAATTACTAGTATTAACCATCAACTTACGGCGGATTAAAATAAAACACTGAGTGCATTAAGCTACGGAGGTTGGAGCTTACGCGGGAGAGTTGGCGGAGGTCGCGCTCGCTGTCGACGTGGGCCCCGATGGCACCGGCGGCGATAGCTGAGGCGGCGGCGCCCTGCGCGAACCCCGCCACCGCATAGGCGAGGAGCCTCGAGGCCGATGCCGCGGACGCGACGGCGGCGGCCGGGCCGAGGGCGCCACCCCCGCCGCAGCGGCGGAGCGCGAGGGCCGCGACGGCGGCGCCCGTGGATGCCACGGCGGCGTTGAGCAGCGCCGCGCACGCGGTGGCCCACCGGACGGTGGACAGCACGTCGGCGGCCATGCGGGTTCCGCCTCGGCGGTGGCGGGGTCGAGGCGGCGGAGGCGACGAGGTGGAGGCGCACGAGGCCAGCACTGGGGCTGGGCAGTGGGCAGTGGGCACGGGATGCCATGGGCACCACCTGGATTTCTTAAGAGGGGGAAGGGAAGAGGGCCCAGCGCCAGTGACAGTGCGGGCTGTACTGCCATTTGGTTGGCAGTTGAGCTGCTCGGTTTTGCTGCGCGCTTTCTCGAGGCCGCGTACAAAGACGAAAGCAAATTACTTCCGGATAGATCCACCTGTCTGTGGGCCCACTGGTCAGCTACTGACAGCAAATCTTTCGTGGGAGCCTTGGTTTGCACTCGTCGCTGCGTCTCCTTTTCCAGGTTAGAAGAAAAAGTTCGCGGTCTGGAACCCGGTGCGGCTCGTGCGGGCCCCAACGGCCTGGTTCGCGCCGGGCCCCACGCGTCATTTGGATGCCGTGCGATGGCTAGGTCTTGGTGTGGGCCAGGGTATTTAGGTTGGAAGTTAGTGGTTGGCACGTGAACGTCGCGTAGCTACTTTATTAATTTTTTGAAAAGTAGCTACTTTATTAATGACGTGGCACTATTTCTGGAACGAGGTTGTTTAATCGGGTCATCGTGGCAGGTACCGCTGGTCAACGCAAATAGTCCACGCCACTTGGCGAACACAGCTGTATGTATGTCTGCGTTTGGGCTCAAGCCAGATGGTGTTGTGAATGTGCCTCCGGCCCAAGTGAGCCTTTTTTTTTTCTATTTCCGCCTTCCAATTCCCATTCCCGTTTCCGCTATATGAAAACCTTGCCGAGATCAAACGTAAAATTATAATAAGTCATATAAGTTTATTTTATTTTATTTTTTATTTTTATTTACTATTATCTTACATGCATGCATGCATTGTACAGCCGTACATGTACATACACATAATAATTTTTAGCCCAAAAAAAACGTACACACAAACAAGATGATCGAGCATGCATGAAAAACCTTGTACTGCGCACGTGCATCGGTGCATGTACTCCATGGAGAAGAACGGCCGGTACATCTGTATGCGTGCACTAGCTCGATGTTATACCTGCAAATCATGCGATTATCATCAGTTTATGGGGTGCTTGAGCTTTTGTTCAGACAGCATCCCCTCGATGGAAGCCGTCCAGGCCTTGCACTGCGCCTGATCTTCGAACAGCAGCTGCACCGTCGCCCCTCCCGGCGTGCTCAGCGCCGGCGGGAGGAACTGCCGGTAGTGGCGAAGCTAGTAAATTGAAGGGGTGCACTTGCCGAATTTGATTATTGGAGTTGGATGGGGGTGTACTTGCCGCCTTGTGGGTGCCGTCCTGCAGGAAGATGGCGGCCGTCCTCACCCGCACCCTTCCTGCACAACACACCAAAAACACCATTGGACATTGGTATACAACACCAGCTTGCTCGTGCTTCTCATGCAGCAATCTTATGGGAAAGTAGAGTCGTCGCTGATGCCTCACCACAAGGCAGGCAGACCCTGAGGGTTGTGCCTTTCTGGATGTTAGCTCGGATGCTGACGGAGTTGCCGTCGCTGATTTCGGCCCTGACGTCGGCTGCCCTGATCCTCAATGCCGCAGCACCCCTGAGAGCTGAGAGAGAAAAGGCCAAACAAGAACAGACGCGATGATCAAATAACACCGGTGGATTGGATTCTATCAAGTTGTTTTCGTTAAGTTACATGTAGCAGCAGAGGCAGTGAGTGCGAGAAGCTCACCGAGGGAGCGGCTCTCGCGGCCGGCTCTCACGGCGGACGCGACGCGTGCCCTGTTAGCGCCGCCGGTCTCCGCGGCGGCCTCGGCGCAGACGGTGGCCACGAGCGCCGCCGAGAACCGCGCCCATCCTCCTGTCACCGGTGGCAGCGGATGTGTCGCCGCCGCCCCTCGCTGCCGGCGGCCCCCTCAGCTCGCACACGGACACCATGCCGGCGACCGCCGCGGCGAGCTGCGCGACGGACACGGCCGCGTGGGCCTGCGCCGCTCGTCCCTCCTCCTCCTACGCTAGCTGGCTCCCGGTGACCGACACGGCGCTCAGCCGGAACCCTCGCAGGATCGCCCTCACGTGCCCGGCGTTGAGCTGCTGAGTTTTTTTGTCCATCCGGATTGAAACAACAAAGAAGCGATCACTGTATCAATATGTTACGTTACGACATGATACTCACTGTGCTAGCAGTAGCAGACCAGCCAGTGGCACTGTTGTGTTACTGCAGTTACAGATATAATATACAACGTGCTCTTCTACTGTTTGTACGTGTCAGCTAGTACTAATGTGCCATTCTTTCACGTTCTGTTTTGTGTTTTGAAATGGAAATCTGTCCTTTGATTTGTTTCGTAGCATGTCATGATTTTTCTCTACTGTTTCTTGTCGTTACAGTGTGCGTACTGCGTACCCAGGCAGGTTGGGATAGCTTGTCCCTGCGCTGCACGTACGGTGGAGCGAGGCGTCCCACGGCCACGGGCCACGACAGCTCCGATCCATCCCATGTCTCGTCGAACAAAATTGGAGGGAAGGATCGGAGTAACTAATTATTATTATTATTCATTTTCTTTATTTCTTTATTTCTGTATTTTTCCTCCTTCGTATAATACATATGTATATCAATAGAGAAATAGACAATGTCTAGTGCCTGAATATGTGGACATGGGTGGCTATACTCAAATACGCATGTGACATGTCTTCGTGTATTGAGGACAATATAATGTTGAATATGCGGTGAACGTGAAACTACTTCTTTACTTGCTGAAAATTAATTTCATGAAGATATGTCTAGGCTGAAAATTAATTTCATGAATGAAGTCATAATAGGCAGTCAGGATGCTGAGAAATTGAGATTCTATATACTGTCATGGTCAATTGTGCAATCGGCTCTTGGCCCAAAAAGATATCTATTTCAATATCAAGTACAAAATTGCCGCACGTTATTTTTATTTTAAGTCAAACCTATCTAACTTCAACCAAGTTTATAGAAAAATCGTATCAACTACTACTACCACTATAAATCAATTTTATTAAATGTAACATGAAATATGTATTGATAGTGTGTTTATTTGGTATTGTGAAAATCAACATATTTTTCTATAAAACTGGTTAAAGTTAGATAGGTTTGATTTATAACAAAGCTAATGTGATAAATAATATGGAACGGAGGTAGTAGCATGCCTATGTACTTTCTTTCGAAAACAATCATCAATAAACTAGCTAGATAAGACGAGGAAGTGATTGTTTTGTATAATATTATGAAAGAGGAGCCTTGGGAATTCATGGTCAAAGTAAAATGAATTTGAGTTTGCTGTGTAAATGGTGGTGGAGCTTGGAGACTGGAGCTGGGCTCTAGAAAGAAATTGTAAAACAAATAGCAGTACGATCGATAACTTAAGTAAGCTAGCCTACAAATTTCAATATTTGGAATGACTTGCGTAAGGCCCAAGGCGCGAGGCTTGTATCTAAGTGGTGAGAAATGGAAAGCAGTGCCTGCAGAGAGGGTGGTGGTGGCCGGGATGAAGTGCCTAGCTAGTGATGAATTTGTTCGTTTTGCATCTATCTATTAAAAAAACAGTAATATATAAGGAGCGTTGTTTCTATTTAGCAAGAAAGGAGGTACAAAACTGAGTGACGTGAAAGGCTTGTAATCTCATTGCGTTCTGGAGTACTAATGAATTTCGGGTTCACCCAGGCAGGAAAAAAAATGTCTGAAGCCCGTTCGTTCGGAAAAAAAAGTGATGAAATTATCAGTTGGAAAGCTGCGCTGCATGTGCATAAACATACGCTGCAAGCCGGCGAGAGTATTTGGAAGAGATCCGAGGAGGAGGGGCTCCACGAACGAGAGAGGAACTCCATGGCTTGCTCAGGCATATGGCCGGCATCTCCGCTGGGTAGCAGCTGCTGGTAGAACTCCATGGCTTGTTCAAAATTTACAAGCTGCAGCTGCCTAAAAGGGATAGATGCAACAGAGAGTGAGGTCAAATGCATATGGTGTGATGAGAAAAATTAAAGACCATCCTGACACTGTCTATATATAACCAGGAGTGGAGCTTCTTCTTCTTTCTTCTTTCTTTTTTCTTTTTTCTTTTTTGAATGGGACAGCAGGTGTGAAGAGCTGTTACCGAGTTAACTATGCTTAATAGCTCAATATTCTGGACGGCCCGCTAGAAAACAAGTAGAGAATGTAGCAAGTTTGAAAGCATGGCCTAGGAGGAGAAAAAAGTTAGCGTTCACCTGTTCTCAAGTGTTCTGCTCCTGCAGATCGGCAGCCAATGGCGGCTTCCCTTAACGGCTTAACCCATCCCCCGTCAGTACGTGCACCCTGCTGATTGACTTGGTGGCCTGTAGACAGCAGCATGCATGGTTTGTGATCATGTGATGCGGTAGGCTCAAGTCGCGAGGTTATGATGCAATTCGTTGCTGCTGATTAAACCAAAGGGACGGATCACAATTCCAATCCGGTCGGCGTGTGATTTGGGGATAATAACATTGCTACAGATTTCCATATCCTGTCGAGTGTCAAGAGACCTTCCTGCACCGATGCTAACTGTTCAGCTGTCATGGAGTGTTGTATCGGGAACCCCGGGCTCGAGCGGCGGGCAATCTCGAAGCTAACGGGACGATGAACTGCCGAAGACGATGAAGTCTAGGGACGTAACCGGAGTGTTCAATTTAGCTCCTCCTCTTGTATCTCGCCGGTTGTCAAGTGCTGATACGTTGCTTGCCTATCTCGATCTCTGCAGGCCGCCGGCCTTTGTTTGTCGCGATGTGCGTGATTCACTGATAGAGATTTCCTCGTCATCATTCTCCTGTGCGGCTAACTTGCCCTTGATTTCCTCGTACCCAACCAAACTGTTGACTATGATTGCCTTGCCTATGATGAACAGATGAAGAATACACAGTGAATACTTTGTCAACTGGATTTTTGCCCTTGTCGTGTGCCTCATTTTTTTATATATAGTCTAGGAACAAGAGAAGCTACAAAAGTTGGCATAGTGAATTAGAAAGAAAGGATGTCGTGTTCAATGTTTGCACCAACAGAATGACAACAACAACTATAATAAATAAAGGACCAAGAAGTAAAGGGAAAAAAAGGCTAGAATATTAATCAAAGAGATTATATTTTTTTAAAAAAAAAACTACCGATATTTTGTCAAAACTATCGTAAAACTACAAATTTAGTAGCTCTACCACGAAATTAATTTTGACAAATTATATGTATTGAAGTGAAATTTACCCAAATAAAAGATATAATTCACAACGAAACGGGAGAACTGAAATTAATTTAACAATAACATTCATCCAAAAAAAGTTGTATGGAGATTTTCGAAACAAATGGATGATCCATATTTCCACACAAAAATTCGTTAGCCATCGCAAACTTTTTTGTTTTGAGACCGTTAGCCATCGCAAACTAACAGATATAGTTGCGAATTTTGCTACTAGCCCACTAAGGTTTTCTTCCGGACTTGGGCTTTAATAGCTGGTTACGCGGGCTTGACAACAGGTAATGAAACCAGCGGTTGTTGGACCACTTAACAATAGTCTCCTCCGCCGCGACCTTTCTAGTGGGCCGTCATCCGAGCACGACTCCTTGGGCTGCAGCAGAATCCAGCCCACCTGGGACCACGAGGCTGCAATGCTGCATGATGGGCAAAGACGACGACGGTCACCGCGCATGTACATTTTTGCATGCGCAAGCGAGTCACTCACGCTGGTCCTGGTAACAATAACAGTTAACAGCACACAAAAGGAGTGGTAGGTTTGTAGGACCACGGGGAGGCGAATCTGAGCTTTATCCCTATCATTTGACCACGAACCACCCCATTTTGTCCTCATCCCGTCCGTGTTGAGCGAAGCGAGATGGAGCAAGAGGCCAAGGTCACGTGAGATCACTATCCAGAGAGGCCATGGTCAAACGGCCGGGGCGCTGCATCGATCGGCAGATACGTACAAGACCCTAAATCACTCTCTTTTAGGCAAGAAGAAGAAGAAAAAGTTGGCTAGCTCAATGGAGTACTATTCCTTACATAAAGCTAAGCATGCATCCATGCTACAGATTAACTAATTGTTTGATTCCTGATGAGTATGCTGCTAATTAAAAAGCATGCATGGATGTGTAACACAAACATTACGAATTCAAGCTGCACATACGTTGGCAGGCAAGGCATTGTAGCGTATTTTTCGCAACTTATATCTGCCTCCTGCGAACAAAAGTGCTTGGATCTGCACACAGGACATGGCATTTCTAGAGCTCTGCATGCTGCACGCTCAGATTCCATGCCTGCACTGCATGGCGTCTGCATGCACGCACCAGAGACTGTCAGAAAGAAGGGAAGGAGTAGCACGCGTACGGTCATCAGGAAATGCGGCCATAGACTTGGACTGTGACAGAGCTAGCTGCGAAGCTATTCCTGATGATCTGTGCTAGCGGCTATGTATAGGCGGCTCCACGCAGTAACTGCTAGCCTGAGGTACAGTATTGTATGTGATCCAGTCGATCCATCTACAAGCGTACTAGGACTGTTTGTTTGTAGGAGTAGTCTTCAAACGGCTCGGCGGAGCCTAGCTAGCTAGTCCCAGAAAAGCTGCCCAAATCAATGCAAGTGTTTTCAGTGGGATTGCCTTGCCTCCCACAAACAGCTCTCTCTCTCTCTCTCTCTCTCTCTCTCTCTCTCTCTCTCTCTCTCTAAACTGCAAACTAAACTGCAAAGCAGTCAGATAGAGTAATTATACTATATGGGTACGTACGTAGTATTATACACACGGCCGGTTATCTTTTACAGTGTTTACGAGGAGTCGCGCGCACGGGCGGTAGCTCAGCTCCCCGTTGATTTCTCCTAGGCCAGTGCGTGCTGCTCGCTAGGGTTTGAACGGGCGACCCACGCCACGCCTTTTACCATTCTTAATTTAATCACCCCCGCCATCCATGCAGCCCGGCCGGGCCTCCGCTCGCTAGATAGCAGTAACCTTTGGTTTGCATCTCAAACTACCTAAGCCAACTTGGAGGCGTACTATTTGCATTGTTAACTCACAGTTCAATGAAATGATTTTGTTTAATTTTGTGGATGCTTAAGCACTCCAAGTAGCATGTAGTAGTAGTAGTATGCACGTAATCCCCTTGCACTTGTCCATTAGTACAGAACTACGTATATATACAAAGCTGCCAAGCTGGAGTACCCAATGCCATGCATGCATGAATGTAGCAATACGCCATATGATCACATTCCTATCCTCAATTTTTGCATGTGATCGACTATGCTCCATCATATTCTCTACATCTAGGATTTTTTTTTAGAGCTAGCTCGCAAAAATGCAAACTCGAAACGGATATATGATCGATCTGCACACGAGCGTTAGGACTGCAGTTCATTCACGGGCCCATACTTGTACTCCACCTGAAGAAGACTCTTGTTGGATATATGGGCACAAGATCTTTTTTAAAACACTTCCCCCCTCCATTATCTGTTCACCTTTTTGTGCTGGTTTGTACGTAGTACGTGGAAGTTCATATGCCACACTAGCTAGCAGCAAGTATAGGACGTGAGAGAGATCGAACAAAGTGGTGGTGATCACGTGGGCTATGTCTCGTAAGTCATGCATGACTCGTGAATGGAGAGGCTCATGATATGATCTTCTGTTGCCGCATTGCATTGCATTGCATTGCATTGCATCCAAGGAGAGGAGCTGAGACCCACACGTGTGGCTGTCCATTGCTAGCCGCTAGCGATCGATCGACATCGACTTGAGTAGAAGCAAAGCATGCACGCACATGCCAGTGGACGCGCACATGCGCTTTATCGTTCCAAGAGAAGATTGGACAGCGACGACGGTGGACGACTGTGATCAGTGTGCGCACGTGAGAAGCCATAAAATCTCCATTTCTATTGTACCGTATCATGCGTTGTGTGTTCGGCCGGCCGGTTGGCGAGAACAGAACGACGACGCATCATACTATATGCACTACTGTCATCGTATTAATTTGTATACGTGTATATAGGCAACGCAACTATATACAGACCTAGCTGCTTATTCACTTGTTTTGTCCGGAATATGAAACAACAAGGAGTATATATGCACCTTTCAAACAGAGAAATTTGGTAGGAGTGATTTCCACTATATGTCTCACATGCTTAATTGAAATAAACCCTATTACTACTACTTATGGGAAAAGTTCAAAAAATATAAGTATACGGTCCTACCTAGCCTGCGACTAATTTGAAAGCTACTCCCTCCGTTTCAAATTGCAGGCCGTTTTGGCTTTTCTAAGTTCATATATATTATTATGCATCTAGACATACATTATATATAAGTCTATAGCAAAAACTAAGAATCTAAAAAAGTCAAAACAATCTACAATTTGGAACGGAGGGAGTAGCTAGGACTGCAAATTAGTCAAACATGTCATTTTTAAAGAAAACAAATTAGTCAAACTTGTCAGAAAGTTAAACTATGTAGTCAAGTTGACAATCAAGACTGCTAGCACAATGGAACAACTAACGATGGTTCCACCTCCTACAAAAAATAAGTTCCATATAACAGAATGAATGGAATTAATTCTAATTTGGACTAGGAACATATATATGTATAAGTATTCATGCAAATGATAGTAATAGAGATGTGTCTCTAAAATTTTCATATTTACATATATTATCATAGATATTTCATGATGCATGAAAGCTATTATTTGTGACTCAACAAGCAGCTTAAAACTTCTTAGTTCAAATTAAGCAAGGGCCGCCATTCAAACTGGCGTTAAGGAACCTAGTTGATATATAGACAAGCGCGTCTTTGAAGTGAACATGGTTCTTTTCTTGAAATTATGGGTGGGGTGGGGGTGGGGGGGGGGGGTTTCGAAGCTTTTCAGAGAAGAGAAAAAAAATTTAAAACTTACACCTAGCTGCAAAGCAAATAAAGTTGCGACGCACACATTCTGCAAATGGACAACCTTATTTACGACTAATTTATGATATTTTGGACTATGACACTATATTAATAACGCATATATATTTTTTTGGCCACTATTTTATAAATACATTTTTATATATAATTAATTTCATGCATGTATATATATTTCAAAAGTCCTCAAGACAAATCTTTGCATGTTCAAGCTTTCAAACCAATCTAGTAGTCCCAACCTGTGAATATGGATTGGCATTCTCAAGCGAAAGATCAAGCTCAATTAACCTAGCTCCAGTTAAAAAGCCGCACACATCATCAGCCAGTAATTAACCAGGCTTCACCGGGTAAGTATGAATAGGCCGGTAACTAAAGATACTCGTCAGTTTGAACTCGCCTCCAGCTAGAGCTGGCTAGCTTTGACGGTCAAAGTTTTAGGCGGGGGGAGGGGAGGCAACCGGTGCAATTACCAAGATAAAAACACACACGCCCTATCTTAACCTCCACTTCTCCTTCCCCCATAAAGAGAGAGAAAGCATTAGTTTTCTGTACTGGCCCGGAGAGAGAGAGAGAGAGAGAGAGAGAGAGAGAGAGAGAGAGGGAGAGAGAGAGAGAGAGACCTCTTGTTAACAATTCGTCCTGGAGGATCCTATGCGAGGTTTTTAGGGTGTTTTTTTGCTCACTTCTCTATGCGCGGCGTCTGGAGCTAGACGATGGACTTGCTTGGGAACGCCAAGCTTTTCTATGGCCGGAAGACAAGGGTTCGTGTCCTCTTCTAGGGTGCAGGTGGCACGCCCTCTCCGTCGACCATGCATGAACTTGCCCTTTTCTTTTCATCTTTTCTGCCTGTCCTTCATCTTTTGAAGCAATTTAAAGAGTGTTTTCTTGAAGCATGCATGGCAACAAGCAGGGATTGTCGTGCACCCCCTCTACAGTAGTGCTCTGATCAGGGCATGTTTGATTGCAGTTGATTGGTTGAATCATGCCCATCTCATTAGTACTACAATTGAGTATTGGTTCTAAATCATGATCATTACTTGTGAAATGGCTGTGTGCTAAATAATTTCTTATATATCTTAAAATTACTACCGCTCTTCTGTCTATGATCAAGGAAATATTTTGGGGCATGATTGTAGTAGTAATATTAGAATCACCACTAGTACATGTACAAGTATATGGGTGTGGGTGTGTTTTGTGGCAGAGGTGATCGAGGAAGGGCGAGCCTAGGGATTTGTAAAAAACCATGTCAGGCATTCAGCTTCTGCAGGTGAGCTGTGAGTGGCTTTAGGGTTTCAGGAGAGGCCCAGACCAGGCCAGGCCTAATTGTTCATACGCATATTTCAGAAGGCTTGAACAGTGTTTTGGCTCATAGCCACAACAACAATAATATAGTTGGGACACGCAAGCATATACATGCTTGCATATGTCAACTGGATGCATAAATGTTCAGCCACCCCTGTGTACCCGTGCGTGCATGTGCACCATCCTGTGGAGTATATACTTGAAAAGATCATGCAAGAACATCTGCTTACGAATTGAGATCCTAGACAAATAGAATGTGAAGCTTAGATCTCGCACCATTTCTTTTTTCCAAGAGGATTTCTTAATCATTCTTAACAGCAACTTTCGGTCAAATGGCCGTGACAGCGTAATACTATTATCGAGTAAAAGGTCGTCACTTTATTAGTACTGCATGTACAAGCATGCGCAGATACATCATCAGGTACTGATATAGGCACACATATAGTCTTGTTTTGAGGAAAATGAGACAAAATATAGTGGAGACTTCCCCAGAAAGCAGAAGCAAAAAGTGCTTTCTGTTCAGTTAAATCATGCCACACTGTTTTTTTTCTGTATTGGACACACAGTGTACTCCATCTTTTTTTCTTATCGAAAAGAATCTTCTCCTACATGTATATGCTTATATTATACTCCATCAACCTATATAGACTACATGCAGTAGTATAGTGTGTCTTCACATAGTGCTATTACTAATCTTATGGAGTGTACTGGTTGTATAAATATCTACCAGTACTAGTACTGTTTGCTTAATGCTCCAAAACTCTCTGCTTGACTTCCCCTTCCCTTCCCTAAGCTTTGCACTCACCAAAATGGCTTCTTGATCTCCTCCTCTACTTCCTTATCAATCTAACAAGAGCTCAAGAAGCAACCATTAGGGGCAAATTAATCGCAGCTCTATCAGTTAATCAACCATGGCTACTGTGAACAACTGGCTGGCTTTCTCCCTCTCCCCGCAGGATCTGCCGCCTTCCCAGACGGATTCCACCCTCATCTCCGCCACCGCCACCGACGAGGTCTCCGGCGACGTCTGCTTCAACATCCCCCAAGGTTACGTATCGATCGATGCAAGCATAACTTTACACATCTACAGATAGCACATGGCACGCGTATGTACTCATTATTGAAGCTTGCTGCATGAAATCTTCGTGCAGATTGGAGCATGAGGGGATCGGAACTCTCAGCGCTAGTCGCCGAGCCGAAGCTGGAGGACTTCCTCGGCGGCATCAACTTCTCGGAGCAGCACCACAAGGCCAACCTCAACGTGATCCCCAGCAGTAGTAACGCTTGCTACGCGAGCTCAGGCGCTAGCACAGGCTACCACCAGCTGTACCACCACCAAAGCTCCGCGCTCCATTTCGCTGACTCCGTCATGGTGGCCTCCTCCGCCGGCGTCCATGACGGCGGTGCCAGCATGCTCAGTGCAGCGGCCACCGTCAATGGCGGCGCTGGCGCTGCCAGTGCCAACGGCGGCAGCATCGGGCTGTCCATGATCAAGAACTGGCTGCGGAGTCAACCAGCTCCGCCGCTGCCGCAACCGAGAGTAGTGGCGGCCGCCGAGGGCGCGCAGGCGGCGCAGGGGCTTTCTTTGTCCATGAACATGGCAGGGGCGCAAGGCGCTGGCATGCCGCTTCTCGCCGGAGAGCGAGGCCGGGCGCCCGAGAGCGTGTCCACATCAGCACAGGGTGGAGCAGTCGCCGCTCGGAAGGAGGATAGCGGTAGCAGCGGCGGTGCCGGCGCCCTACTAGCCGTGAGCACAGACACGGGTGGCAGCGGCACGGTTGCTGAGACGGCGGCGAGGAAGACGGTAGACACGTTCGGCCAGCGCACGTCGATTTACCGCGGGGTGACCAGGTAGGCCCGGGTGCAATGAATGAATCATGGGACTTAGGAGTATTAACTAGCACAAATCAGCAATGCATCAAGTAATGATCATGAAATTAAACAACAAACCATTACTAATGCAAGATGCTATGATAGATTTGATTGCATCTAGCTAAGTTCTTGCTTGATGTCTCTTTTTTATGAAGAAAATGAGTAGGCCCGATGCTAGCAAAGTAGCATTTGATGATTTGGGTGATTAGGACTGTCATTGTGTTGGGCATGATCGTTGTGTAGTGGGAAATTAACAAAAATCTTCTACTTTTGATTTATTTTAGGCATAGATGGACAGGGAGGTACGAGGCTCATCTGTGGGACAACAGTTGCAGAAGGGAAGGACAAACTCGCAAGGGTCGTCAAGGTACTAATGCCAGATTGCATATTCAAATCAGCTGTTGTGCTTGATCTTTCCCCCAATGTTGTTAACTGATATTATTACTTCTCTTTGATCGTCTCTGTATTGACTATCGTGATTTGCGGGATTGAACTCAACTCTTCAATCTACAGTCTATCTAGGTACGCGATTTCACTTGATTCGGGTTGGACTACCTTTTTTTTTTCTTCAAAATCTAATAGAAGGAATCATATTTTTCTCTCGCTATTCTCACCTTTTTTTTTCATCTTTTATCATTGATAGGTGGTTATGACAAAGAGGAGAAAGCTGCTAGGGCTTATGATTTGGCTGCTCTTAAGTATTGGGGTCCCACGACGACCACAAATTTTCCGGTATGTATATGTACAACGTAGTTTCACATTAATAGTTGCTATTTCTCAATTCTGTTAAATGGTTAGTGATCTGAAGTGAAGGTTCTGCCAGTTTTTGTTAATTATGTACATTGCTGGAGTTATACTTAAAGGCATTTGTTTTTGTATTTCTAGGTGAGTAACTACGAAAAGGAGCTGGAGGAAATGAAGCACATGACAAGGCAGGAGTTTGTAGCGTCTCTGAGAAGGTCAGTCTACGATAATCTTTTAATTTATTGAGACAAGAAATTACTCTATATTATTAGATGTTGGGCAAGATTAATAGATCAAGATCATATTTGACACAAACTACCCATATATGTGGTTGCAGGAAGAGCAGTGGCTTCTCCAGAGGTGCATCCATTTACAGAGGAGTAACTAGGTATAACTTCATATAGTGATGTCGGCAGATGCGTAATATATTCAGCAATGGATAGCAAATGTGAGTGGTGTGTAACTTGAACCTCTCTGTGTTTTTAGGCATCACCAACATGGGAGATGGCAAGCACGGATTGGACGAGTTGCAGGGAACAAGGATCTCTACTTGGGCACCTTCAGTAAGTAGAGGGTTTTTTTTTAATATATTAACCACAGAAGCAAACTACAGTCAACTATAACCATCTCAATGCTTGCAATTAGAAGCAATAAGCAAGTGCTTCATAGCTGATGATGGTACTCACTAAGAGACCTGCTGTACATGGATGTATATATGCTAGCTGGCTATTAAAAATGTGAGCATGAAGCCATTCCAAGTTGCATTGCAGTAGTGTATGCATTCCTATGCAAGTGGCTGTTTTTTTCAAATCTGATCCCATGTCTGGTGCTATTGTTGTCTCCCATTCACCCGTGCATCAGGTCAAAGTAGCACTACACTACCTTAATAATTAGAAACAAGCGAGCATGCATCTGCAGTAGACTAATCTCAAGTTACAGCTTAAAATAATTAAGCTACAACATTAAAAAATTCTGATTAATAAGCTATGTCACATGCATTTTGCTCGCATATACCATGCACCGTGCAGACGAAGTGCAGCACGAGTGTGCTTGGATTGATGAGCTAAGCCGAGCGCAATTATGCGTGGGTGCAGGCACGCAGGAGGAGGCAGCAGAGGCGTACGACATCGCGGCGATCAAGTTCCGCGGGCTCAACGCCGTCACCAACTTCGACATGAGCCGCTACGACGTGAAGAGCATCCTGGACAGCAGCGCGCTCCCCATCGGCAGCGCCGCCAAGCGCCTCAAGGAGGCCGAGGCCGCCGCGTCCGCGCAGCACGCTGGCGTGGTGAGCTACGACGTAGGCCGCATCGCCTCGCACCTCGGCGACGGCGGCGCCCTGGCAGCCTACGGCACGCACTACCACGCAGCCGCAGCCGCCTGGCCGACCATCGCGTTCCAGCCGAGCGCCGCCGCCGCCGGCCTGTACCACCCGTACGCGCAGCCGATGCGTGGGTGGTGCAAGCAGGAGCAGGATCACGCGGTGATCGCCGCCGCGCACAGCCTGCACGAGCTCAACCACCTGAACCTGGGCGCCGGCGGCGGTGCGCACGACTTCTTCTCGGCGGGGCAGGCCGCGATGCACGGCCTCGGCAGCATCGACAATGCCTCACTCGAGCATAGCACCGGCTCCAACTCCGTCGTGTACAATGGGGTTGGGGACAGCAACGGTGGCGCCGTCGGCGGCGGCTACATGATGCCGATGAGCGCTGCCACGGCGACCACGACGGCAATGGTGAGTCACGAGCAGGTGCATGCGCGGTCACATCAAGGGGAGCACGACGAAGCCACCAAGCAGGCGGCGCAGATGGGGTACGAGAGCTACCTGGTGAACGCGGAGGCGGCCTACGGTGGCGGGAGGATGCCTTCGTGGACGCCGGCCTCGGCCCCGGCAGCGGCAAGCAGCAACGACAACATGGCCGGCGTTGGCCATGGCGGCGCGCAGCTCTTCAGTGTCTGGAATGATACATAAGCTGCGTGCGCCGGCCTGGCATCGCGGTAAAACGTACGCTCACATAAGTAACACTTAGGGTTCCTGATGGAGGTGACCATTGAGTTGTTCTTTGTCATATGCTTAAGTTCTTTGTAGCTGGAAGGAAAGCTAGGGTCTCTTCTGAAGGGAGGGTGATGGTTTGTGAAGAGTGTCATAGGGCTACCTCCATGGCGATACCTTCACTTGCTGACATTTTGGGGTTCAGGTTCAGAAGATGGATACCAACTAGTAGTATTAACCAAGTCATTAGATGGGTAGAAAATGGAGCTAGCAAAGCCTGCTTGTAAATTGGGCAAAATGTGGTAGCTAGGGTGGATGACCTGACATGAGGTGAAGACTAATGGCATCTAAATTGTCTAGTGTTTCCATTCAAATGATCAAACTAAGCAGGGAAATCAAGCAAGTTCTATATTATCGTTTCGCTGTGTTCTATGTCCTGTATACTCCTATTGTTTTCAACAGTACATGGGCTCAATCCACTTACCGTCGGCCCAAGTTTAAGGCACCGTGCAGATTAGGCCCAACCAGTTAGCCCGAATTGGCTGCCACCGACCAAAAGCAAATGCACACTTCCTTCTTTTCGGCACCAAAATGAGCTTCCTGCTACCTCCAAAAGCTATTTTCTCCTCCTTGTATCATTATATGTGGCAAATCAAAATGTCAAGGGGATAGGCAACAGATTTTCAAACAGCATGGGAGTGGAACAAACCAACAAATAAACAATCATTTGTTAGTTAAACCTGCTCAACTCTTGCATGGAGATGGAGCAGGAGGGATTTGTTAGCCTGAACCATCTGAGCTGAACACAGGAATGCACCTTTTTGACTTGAGATTTAGTTGGCTGCTATCCTATCAGGTCAGTGGGCTATGCCTGAGTAGTTGAAGCTACACATGCCACAGACCTTTTTGCTGGATGAAAATGAGGCCACAAGTTATCTTGATCTCTAGTATAATCACCCAGGAGAATTACCAGCTGGATTGATGAAAGGGTAGCTTCAAAGGTCCTTTGCAGATTTACGGTGACTTGGAACAATACTGGGTTTGCTCAACTCAGATTGTGTTTGTATTTTCGTATATTACCTGCACAATAGTAAATAAACATAATCACATTATGCCATTTTAAAAGAGAAAAATGAAATTTCCACTGTTTGCTATACATGACGAAAAAAATCAAGGCATTGTATGTGCTCATTTTAGAATGCAGTGACATGAAGCAGAATAATGTTGACCCGGTTCACTCATCCCCTACCTGCTCTCTCTGTCCCTCAAACCTTGTGACCATGGCCATTATAAATAGCCATCCATATCAAAGCCAAAACCATCCACATCTTCTCCTGCTCTCACTTGACAAAGCACTATCTAGCCATGAAAATGAGCATGACAGGCCAGCCAAAGGGTCACCTATGGCTGGTCTTCACCATGTTGTTTGTCACTTTTGCAATGCACGGTGAGGGAGCGAGCAGCTTTGCACCACCTTCTCTTTCCATATCACCAACATATGATCCTGTTATTAAGGTGATAGGGAAGGTGTACTGCTACAGATGCTTCAATGAGGCACACCCAGAAGAATCCCATGGGAAAAGGCACCTGGAAGGTGAAATTTTGTCATCACCCTGTTCTTATGATCATATCATGCTAATGCAGTCAGCTTGAAAATACATCATTGTTCCTTTTTGCTCATAATTATCCTCCTTAAACATCAGCTGCTGATCTTTTGAGACTTATCCCTAAATGAGTAAATGTCCTTCTGAGTTTCATACTAATTTCTTAACAATAATCTGGGTGCAGGAGCCATGGTCAAGGTCACTTGTCAGGCAAATGACCAAGCACTCGTGGCATTTGGTTACACCAGAAGCAATGGCAAATACAGTGTGATCCTTAAGGGATTGCCAATTAGCAACACCTATGGGGCCGACTCGTGTAAGGTCGAGCTCCATGGAGCACCAGGAGGATCAGACTGCAATGTGCCAATTGAGTTAAATTTGTCTGGGCTCAGTGTTTACTCCAAGTCAAGCAAGGAGGTGGTTCTCCAAGCGAACCAGATAATGGCATTTGCATCAAAGAATACCTTGGAATGTTCAAAACCTCACATGCCACCACCGGCGCATCCCTACAATTCCCCGCAACTCCCTTACCAGTATCCCTCGCCTCCGGCTAGCCATAAGTCCCAACCATTGCCTTATCAACATTCGCCACCTCCTTCTAACCTGTTTCCTCCTCCAGCTTACCAGTACCCATCACCTCCACTAAACAACTATGCTTCACCGCCACCTTACCTACAGTCCACACTTCCAAACAGCTACCAATCACCACCACCTCTACAAGGCGTCAATTCTCCAGTACCATCCCACAAGTATTTACCACCTCCATACTACTACAACTCTCCACCACCATACGTTTCAAAAAAAAACTCTCCACCACCACAATACCAGTACAACTACGTACCTCCGCCACTAGCTAACCAGTATCCCCCACCTCCATACATCCACAGTTCACCACTTCTACCATCATCAACAGGAACTACATACCAATATAACTCTCCGCCTCCGTACCAGTATGCACCACCTCCACATAGCCATCAATCTTCACCGCCACCTGCCCAGTATTCCCCACAATTACCTCCAAATGCTCCAAACAATCTGCATCCAAGTGTCCCTCATGCAAAGTCTCCACCAGTATCTTCAGCATCTCCACATCCTCTTTACCAGCACAACTCTCCACCACCTCCAATTGAAGCTCTGTCGGCACCAACGCCACCTCTGCACTCCTATCAATCCCCACCACCAACAAATCAGCTATCTTAAGCATCAACATGGGGCTCTTTAAGTGTAAGTTTTCTTTAGTTGTGAAACTTTACATATTATTATATTACACACTGTATCTCCAAAAAAATATCACAGTTTTTTAAAGCTTCAACGTTCCAAGATGCTCTTATGAACCCAAAAATACAGAACTACAATTCGAAGAAAGCAATCATATTCCCAAAGTGCAGTGACATGCAATGCTAATGATATCACTCCGCTCTCTTTTCAGGGCCAGGCGTGAGCAGAATAAACAAAAGACCTGAAGCCTATTTCGATTATCGAGAGGAATCATAGCTGGAGGCTTCTGCTTCCATCTCAGTATTCTAGAGTTGTTTATTGCATTGTCTAGAGTTGTTGCAGTTTACATTCCACTGCCTATAGCTATTTCAGCAATGTAATCATAAGTTCGATGAGCTTTCTTAGTAGCTCTACCAATGAAATATATGGTGTACTCATTGCAGTTAAAAAAATTAGCCTTTTGTGTTTCTGCCCTTACATGTGAAGAAAATGGAACAAATCAGAAATCACCCTGAAAGACTTGTTCCTGAAAAACTCAAATCCATTTTTGCTCCTCGGGTTATACTGTGGCATCTAAACGACATTCAGAATCCAGAAGGGATATCTCCTCTCTACCACAAGATAAATGGAAGGGACAAAACATAGGCAACACAATTTTTACGAAAAACTTGAGCACGCTACGAGTGCATCTTTTTGCGCGGATTGTCGCGGTATTTACTCTGCATTCTTCACCTATGAAGACGGACTAGTGACCTAGCGAGTGGCTCAGAGAACTTACCGGAGAGAGAGTGGCCGCGAGCCCGCGACGCGGCAGTCTACGCGCATGGTCGCCCCGTGGCCCCGTCGCCGGTTCCGGCATCGACGACAGCGACGCCCGGGCCGGCGCCTCTTGGTCGGTCGGATTCGGAAGCAAGCACCGCTGCGGCGGCGGATCTGTCCGGCGCAGAAGATCCGGATTGTTTGGGTGGGCCTGGGCCATGCTCAACCGGCGTTTGTTTGGACCTACCCTTGGGCTAGGCCGTCACTGGGCCAGTAGCGTCTCAGTCTCCGCGTTTAAAGCCCGACTGAAAAAAGAAGAATAAAAAGCTCTCTCCCTCCTCCACTCTGCATCGAACTTTGACGATCACCACTCCAAAAAAAAAAGAAGAAGAACTTTGACGATGAAAGCGTGCAGCACAGCGATCGACGTGGCGCCTACCTCCATGCAGCACATGGAGACACATGATCGTCCAGTTGCGCCGTTCTTCGCATGCACGATCCTGGTCGGTTCAGGTGCACCGGCACCAAAAACATGTTCTCTGAAGAAAGGAAAAAAAAAACTCTTCAAGACAACCACTTCACGTAAGAGTCGTGTCCTACCTACAAGAAAGACACGAGAGCATCGCATGGCACGGGTTCAGCTGGGAAGATTCCATGTGCATCAAAACCTCGCAACTGTAAGGTAAAAGAAGGGCTATGCAATTTGTGACGCATGATGAAATTCACGGTAGGGCGATTTTCCAGAAGCCCATGTAAAACCTGTCCTGCCATCGGTGTCGTAGTCTTTCGTGAATCGTGAGCAAGAAGTAGGCGAGAGCTCGAGGCTCCGGGTGCCCATCATTTTCCAGAAAAGCGACCATAGTGTAGCGGACGAGCCAAAATGGGCGGAAACGAACAACCCGGCCTCGGGCGTCTTTTGCGAGCCGATCATGAGCCTGCGGCTGGCGTTGCAGGAGGGCCACAAGCCCTGGAACTTTGATGCCAACGGAATATGACTGACATATTCCTTCCCCTGCGCCTGCTGTTGCAGACTACGGTTGGAGAGGCTTGTTCTGAGGCTAGGATGGCACGCACATCCATGATCCTTTGATGATCCATCCAGACCAACTGCCATTCAGATAGAAGCTACCTCTATGGCCCTATCCGTTCTCTTTTGTTCTTTTCCCTCGCCCAAATGCTATCCATACACCTCAAATCCTTGATAATATTACGCTAAACAGTCAGTTACCTGCTTATTTATTCAAACTAAACGACCAATTAAATAGATTAAACAGGCTAAATGGATGATTAAACAGACACGACTAGGCACCGTAGCATTTTACACGGCGTGTAAACGGGTTAAACCGCTGTGCACGTGGACACCGATCTACCGTCATCATCCAACGATATCAAATGGTACCCAAAAATGTTAACTGCTATCGTGATTGGTACACTGAAATAGCAACACCAACACAATACACACTGTGAATCAACAGCTTCAAGACTGCAAACATGCTGTACGTCTACGGCCCAACACTAATCACTACTGACTACGTGGATGCCGTTCTCACATGTACTCGTACGGTGGTCGCTGCACGTGTTATTCAAAGCAGGGAGCGACCTGCCCCCATCATCATCATTGTTTCGGTTATGGGGCCAACGACTACTATTAAATGCGGAATTTACCTCGAGATCCAAGCCCCACACCAACTCCGATAATACTAGTCCATTTTCAGGAGGTGAGGGAAATTCCAAAAATACTAAACCAAAATCTGTTCGTGCTAATCACCCAATTTTTTCTACCTTCATTTTTCAATTATTAAAAAACTGTACTGCTGGGAGAGAAACTAACCCTGCGCCGTGCAGGAAAGAGCAAATTACCAAAAGGGCCCTGATGCACCCCTCCTGGCGGCTTCTCTCACGTCTCGTCAGTCCTCCCAAAGAGGAAGAGCGCAGCAGACCAGGAGGGAGCAAGGGGGAACTCGCGGTTCGCGCCGTGATCCGTCTCGCCCGCGGGTGTTTCCGCCGCGCGCCGCGGCTGCCGCGTCGGTCTCCGTTCTCGCCGCCCGCACGGCCCGCTTCTGCTTGATCCTGCGGTCCTTTTTGCTTCTCGTTTCAGGTGGCCAGCCTTGGTATCATCGGTGAGTTCCGTTTCCGTACCGAATTCGATTGCGTTTAGCATAAGCGATGCGGTGGTTCCGGCTGGACCTATTCTTCTGGTCTCGCAAAGGTGACGCCCCGATGATGTTTCTGTGCTCGGAGAACAGGGGAGACCTGCTCCTTGATCAGTGCAGCAGCAGCGGTTTCGTGTGCGGTTGCTCACCGAATGGTTTAGTTTTGATTCTAGAGTTTGGTTGGATCGCTTTGGTGTAACTGGTTTGTTAGAAATGAGGTTTGTAATGTGTTATGTTTGTTAATTGCAGCGACTGCAGTTTGGTAAAGTGCTCTGATCCACCAGGGTTTACCGTACACATGGTGTTCAAGAATTAGGCTTGCTGGATTGAATATAACATAACTTGGGTTCGGTTTCGATGTGAATTGGTGAGCGTGAGTGGCAGTTTGCACATTCAGAAGTGTCTCTTTTCTCAGGGAATCATCCCAGTTTCTCTGAATAGAACCTCATTCATTATGTTTGACACTGTCCAGCCATCTCTTTCCCCGTTTTACCCTTATGTACAATTGCAGTTGAGACTTGAAGGAAATAGTGATACACCCAATTCTTCATCCATTTGGATGCATTTTTTTCCTCGTTATATGTTCTGATATGAGGTGAATACTGCATTGGGCTGACTGTTGGTGACTGCCTTTGCTAGAGGAATTAGTCACTTCTTCTCCTTTCAAAAAAGGCAATTGACATTTCCTTATGTGATTGGTCACTATTTGTTTGGGTACCCTCTTCTGCTCTACATTCTTTGAGACTACGCCTGAGCTTTGTTATAATCTGGTAAATAATAGTATATTTAAATTGCTTCAAGAGAAATACCATCTATGCAGAATCATCCATATTGGGTACATATTCCTCAAAAACAAGTATTTATTAAGTACATGTGCCATCAGCGTTTTATTTTTTTGGCTTAACAATTCTATTTTACTTTTGCAGAGCAGAATTAATTGTCCTCTGCTGGAGTGTAAAATGGCAGCAGGAGCCACCTTAAACTGGGTTAAAACTCCATTTGACTCCCGGAGATTTCATGATCTATCTAGTTTAAGGTCCTTCCGACCCTCATTGCAAGTAATTCCTCTGAATGGTTTCCTTGCATTTTGAAACTAACAGCTGCAACCATTTCTTGCAGTTTTCGATGCCGTAACCCTTTTGGACCAATTCAGCGCTGCTGGTTGCCAACTGATCAGGACTCATCCCTAACCAAGGTTCGCGTGGCTGCTGATTATTCAGACTCAGTGCCAGATTCAAAGTACACGAGAGATCGGGGTTATCACCCTCTTGAAGAAGTTAAAGAGCGTTCAAGGAAAAAGGACCTGCTACTGACAGATGTTGAAACAGCTAGAACAGTAGTAGAGGTAATCTGGTGCAACTAAATTATCCATTTAAGATTGCATCCCGATACCCTGATAGCAGAGTATAAAACTCCTCAAAATAATCCAAATATATTCTGTAAAATCTTACACAAATTTGTTGCTGAGCATCTAAGCCTAGTTAATGTTCCAATCTTCCATCTTGTCTAGGGCAATAGCAAGGGCTTGCTTGTATTTCCTGCAAGGGTACACAATGAACCTCATGGAAATGTTGCCTGGTCAGAGTTTCAATATGTTATTGATGACTACGGAGGTACTGCCTTAATGCATGATAAAAATGTACTATAGAGCCTTAGCAGTGTTCTTCTTGTGCAGCTAACCTGTTGGGAACTTATTTACAGACATATTCTTTGAAGTACCTGACAGCGAGAACCTCTTAGAAGATGATACTGCGAACAATCCTGTGGTAAGATGTTGTTCTGCTGTGTTGACCAGAGCAATACTAGTTAGAAACTAGATAATAATAATTGCTTTTCCTTGTTAATGGGTTTCTTTCCTTGTAGATATGTACTATACTCCATGTATTAGGGATAGCCGGACAGATTTGTGTAGTTCATATATTATTGGTCGAGTAGTCCTGAATGGACAACCTTGTATCCATTATGAATAGGGCAAAAAGTTAAACTACTCTTTTCTCTACCAAAAAGTTATAGGCATACACTCATAGCAGTCTAGAGGCTATCTGCCTGGCAACTGGCATCATCATTCTTTTGCATGGTAGTTGTTCCTTAAAGGACTAATTTTCACGAAGATGCCATTGTCTTGCTACAGAACAGTGTTAGTGCTGCAGTCAACATGCCATTGTCTTGCTACAGAACAGTGTTACTCTGATGATGAAAATCTTGTGCATCAGTGCTTTGATGGGTGATTCACTTACTTGAAATGACATCTCAATTGCAGACAGTTTTAATTGGAATGGACGGACCCATTATTGGAGAAAGTAGTGTGGCGATTAGTGATTTTAGTGATTACATGGATGGTGAAAAATTTATGGACGTTCCTGATGAGCACTACAGCAAGGTTTGCTAAAAGTTCTTTTTCCTGCTTTCAGCGGTTACTGTGGATCATTTTTCTTATTAGCAGCAAGCCCTGTCATCATTAATGTCTCTCTTGTGAAATGTCACAGATTGATACAGAAATAACTGATATTCTTATAGAATGGGGGATGCCAGCAACAATGCGTGCAATACATCCGATTTACTTTGCCAAATGTTTGACAAAGGTAAGAGATAAACCGTTATAAAAGAATGCAGACAACCCAGCAGCCCTTGAAATAGTGAAAATGGTCAACCTGGCAAAGATGCTATAAATGATTACTATAATTCAGCTAACATCCTCCACTTTAGATTGGTTAGTAATTTTGTGTTGTCATGAAGAGTTGCAAGGGAACCATCTAGTAGAGCAATGAGTAACCGTCCAGACCACTCGGTTAGGCACACATCAAGATCCAAAAAAAAAGAGAGGCAAAGATAGCAAATCAGTATGATCTTGCATTAGTTTCAGAGTATGTTCTCTCTCAACTGGGACAGAAAGTATCAGTAAAACAAAACAAAAGATCGCAACAGTTTGATGTATTGTTCTGAGTATTTTTCCCATCAATTAGTGTTGGATAAAATCTCTGCTAAAATAGAATATATTATAGAATATATATATATATATATATATATATATATATATATGCCAACCTGAACTTCTTTTATTTATTATGAACTCTCATGTATCAGTTTGTTGTAGAGTAAAAGCTTCAGCATTCAGCAAAGCATGTCTCGTAGCATGACCTATCAAAAGAGCACAACCCTAAATGTGACTTCAAATCACCCAAGTTGCAGAGAACTAGGCAATCACATTACCTGCTCTTTTATTATACAGGCTGTTCATGACAATCGTGGGGAGAAGATGGATAGTCCATCAAATAGTGTCTCTATTGTTGGATATCTGAGACCTGCTTTTATAGAGGAAGAATCTTACTTGAGGAGCTTGTTTCATGCCGAATCCAACAGTGATGGATATTCATCTGACTGGAAAGGTACTTCCACAACAAATTCAGATATGAAGCATCTTCTTTTCTTTTTCTCAATGCTATTCTTCAATCCAATGCCATTTCTGATGTAGTGAATGAAACAGATGGATACAACACAGAAACTCGGCCAATTTCTGGAACTAATCACCTAGTTGGTAATTTAATTGGTTAAAATCTCGCACCTCAGTTACCCACTTTCATTCAATTTTTGTTTGACTTACTCTAAGCAAATATTCAGATGATGATAAGTCAAGATTTGACTTCAATGATACCGGAACTAGCACCGGTTCGATGATCTACAAGCTGGAGATAATGACAATTGAACTGTTCTCCATGTATGGCAAGCAGGTAATGTTGCTTCGGAATATCATATAACTACTTGACCTTGATCTACAAACAGGTATTGTGGCCATTATAGTTTCTTATATTCCATGGATTTCTGCAGTTGATGATCGATCCACAAGATTTTCAAGATTCAGAACCAGATATTCTTGCAAACTCTGCTTCAGCAATTATAGAACGGATCAAAGAAAACAGTGATCAGTGTGCAGTGGCTCTCAGGTCACTCTGTCGCAGGAAAAAGAGCCTTACTGTCGAGGTACGTTTGTTGTCATTGATGCTTTATTTTCATGTTCACAATCTGAAATTACCATTCTTGTGCCTGGAATCCTCTTCTTTTAAGCATATGTCCAAATTCATTATTTCATTGTGAAAAAGAATAACAAGGCACAAGTTCTTTTTCTTGTTTAGTTGCTGTGACGGTATACTTCTGCAATGCCAGGACCTTAAATATATCTGCAATTTCATCTTTTGTTCAGAAGCATGTCATTTGCACTGTGATTATCATATTACCTGTTCATATGTTGGTTACGCATGTTGTTGTTTCTCACTATTGCATTGCCAATAGGACAAGTGTTCCTTTAGTGTAAGCTTTGTTTGCAATCTGATATCTGAAATGTTCTGCAGGAGGCAAGTTTGATTGGCGTTGACAGTCTTGGTATTGATGTAAGAGCCTTTTCTGGCTTGGAAGCTAGGACTGTTCGATTTTCGTTCAATGCGCAGGTTAGTCATTAGGCTTAGAAATTTCAAATCACCTTGGTCCTTTTAATGAACCTAGAACAATCATTTGGAGTCTCTGGTTTCAGGCGCTCTCTGAACGTTCAGCTGAAAAAAAGATCAGGCGAATGCTTTTCCCACGTTATCAGCGTAAAAGCGTGAAAACCTCCACTGAAGATGAGTCTCAACCTATCAGCTGACTTTTCTCTAGAAAGCACCTAAACGCCCGGTCCAAGTACAAGGGCGTCAAGGGAATCAACAAAAGATCTTTTATCTGATCTTATTATGCGCGTTTGCTAGGAGATAGCGCACAACCTGTCGACTCTGAGAATGACCTGAAGCATCAGGGTTCCTGATTGAGGTTTTGACTTCACTGGTGAAGGAAGGTTGGCCATGTACGGTCTCTAACATGCCTCCGAGTCCAAGGATAAAGTTTGGTTTCTGACAAATAAGAGAACAAATAAGGTGCCAGCTCTTGTAAAAGATGCACTGCAATCTGATGCTGGCGGAAATCTGCAACTGAGTAGCTGGCCAAGCTTTGTCAGCAATAAATTCCAGTAATAACGAGCCGCAAGGAGAGCGGGCAGAGTAATAAGGTCTCCTTGGCCTGAAACAGTTCTTATCCTTTCTTTTTTAAAAAGAAGAAGAAGAAGAAGAAGAAGAAGAAGAAGAAGAAGAAGAAGAAGAAGAAGAAGAAGAAGAAGAAGAAGAAGAAGAAGATAGTATCCTGTACTCGAATCAGTTCTTGATACCCCAACCTGTAACTAACTTCTTGTCGTCTCTTTCATGTCTGAATAAATGTAACGCAACTGTGATTATGTGTCGTTTGTTCACCTACAGAAACGAATATAGAATGATAAAGTTTCGAGAGCCTTTTCTTGGTTGAAGCCTGAAAGCGGTAGGGGCCTATTGTACTCTCTCATATACAGTATCCACGGGGAACTAAAACTAAAAGCGTCTAGTTTTTTCCCCGTGTAAATTTTCACAGCAAAGAAACTCTACACACATGTGCTGTATACATCATGGAGCCCATATGTTTTCGTTGCGAATACCTTTTTGAAAAGGCGCGGCCATTTCTTACGCTGCCGCTGCTCTGATAAGACGGCGACTGAGCTCGGGGATAATGCTTCGCACGCTGATAGTGGGCGGTCGCCGTCGGCGGTGACGCTCCAGCGAACCACACGACGCACGCACACGGCCAGCCCGCCCGTGGCCAGCCGCCACGCCAGTGCCCACTTTCTCCTCGCCGGCACCACCTCTCCGCGACTCCGCCCGCGGATTGGTCCCGTCAAAAGCTGACGCGGAGGCGCGGAGGCCTTGGGCAGATTCGCTCGCGGCCAGGAGAAACAAGTACAGCAGACGACGTGCAGGCGGCAGAGGACGTCGAAAGATCAGAGGCCCTGGAGCTCGTCGTCTCGCTGCAAGTAGCCGTACGGGCGAGAAGAGGTGACGCGTGCGTTTGGAAGAGAGTGGCCGGATTATCGCGCCGTCCAAGCGGGAGCGCGCCGTGCCGTCGCCGTCGCCGTCGCCGCCCCGCGCAAGTCTCCGGCGCGGCCTACGCCGGCCGCACACGGGGGCCCGAGTCGCCCGACCCGATCGCGTCGTTTTTGGCCGCTCTCGTAACCTGCCGCGGCGCGACGAGGAGAACGCGCTCGATCCCGCAACGAGACGTTGCTGTTGGCGAGCGTGACAGGGGGCCGGGCACGGGGTCCTGCTCTTGCTTGCAAGCGATGCTACGATCATGACGAGTCGCCGTCGAAAACTACGGCGGCAATGGATCATCAGTGTTGATCGTCGCCGGTGTCGTGGACAACGGCCGGAGCACACGGACGCGCGTTGTCTTCGGTTGGGATTGTGCTCGATTTTTTTTCGTGGTAAAAAGGAGATGTGTTAGGTGCATGGGGTTCGTGCGGTGCTGGACGAGTTGTACCACGGCCTCCTTTGGACTCGTAGTGCGTTGCGCGTTAGCTGCAAATTGGATTGTCCTACTGGTACTACGACTCAACGGGATCGCCCATGACTAAACTCTGAAGACGTTCCGACACATCTTTCTGCAGGTACTGATCGATCACCTTTTTTAAGCATTGCAGTTTGCTGGTTTTAAATTCGAGGGGGGCAAATTTCAATCTCTACGGAGAGGAAGCCGGTCCGGTTTGGAGCTTGGACCACAGTGTAGGATGCGATTTCTATTTTCTAAGGATCCGCACGAGACTAGATTCTCAGCGGGTTTTGCACGCAGGGGGGGAAATTTCTCGTGCCGTCTTGCATTTTCAGCGCTCGATCATATTCAGTTATTCAGATTTGACATGTGCTTATTTCGGAAAAAAAAAGATATCGTATATGTAATGAGCGAAAGAGAGCACGCGGCACACGACCTGTTGTCGTTTTGTAAAATGTTTTGTATTATTTATTTCTTTTTCTTAATACAATGATAAACAGCTTTCTTACGTATTAGAGGAAAAAAAAAGGCACGTGCCACTGCTCGGCGGATCCCACAAAACCCCCACCGGCCGGGACCCGCGCGGCAGCAACCGCTCCCAGCCTCCCTGTCTGCTGTCTCCTCGTGCTCCCCTTCAAATACGAACAAGACGGCCGCGGCGCCACCGCTCCACTTTTGCCGCACTCACTCACTCACGCACTCGGAGCATCCGATACTCGGCCAGTGCGTCATACGCGGTGTCGGCGGCGGCCATGCCGCTCTCGCTGCCGTCTTCGGCGGCCGTGGTCAAGGCGCTGCCGCGGGCGCTCTCGCTCACGGCCGCGGCCGTCGCGGCGGCCACCACGTCCCTCCTCCTCATCTCCGCCGTCGTCTCCCGCACCCACCACGTCGCCTCCTCCTCGGCGCCTCCGCTTCCCCCGTACGCCAGCGCGTCCACGACCGCCCCCCAAGCCCCGGCGCCCGCGCCCGCGCCCGCGCCCGACCCCGACCACCACCACCACCCCCCGCCTCCCCCGCCCGTTCCCCCGTGCCCGCCCAACGCCACCCACCTCGTCCCCTGCCACGAGTCCCCCTCCGGGGAGCGCCACTGCCCCACGCGCCCGCCGCCTCCTCCGCACCCGCCCAAGGACCCCCCGCCGCATCAACCGCACCCTCCACCGCCCCCGCCGCACTGCCGCGTCCCGCCGCCGCCCGGGTACCGCCCGCCCCCGCCGTGGCCTGCGCGGCGCGAGCGCGCGCGGTACGCGAACGTGGACCTCCCGCTGCGGATGTCCTCGGCCAAGCTGGCGGGCCAGGACCCCGTCCGCGGTCGCGGGGAGTGGCTGGTGTTCACCAAGGGCAAGGGGGTACGGAATTACGTCGACCAGCTGGCGCGCGTGGTGCCGCTCCGCGGCGGCGTGGTGCGCACGGCGCTCGACATCGGCTGCGGGGTGAGTACTTGCGTGAGAGCGTTTCCTATTTGCAATCGAGTACGCTGCTCGTTTGAAGAGTTGGTTGTTACTGTTTGATTACTATGCCTTCTCGATGTGATTTTGATGTTTGTCTCTGTTCATGCGAGTCACCGACAGGTTGCGAGCTTTGGGGACTACCTGCTGAACTATGGAGTACTGACCATGTCCATTGCTCGTGGAGCACAAGCGCAGCTCGCGTTGGAGCGTGGACTGCCTGCCATGATCGGAGCGCTTGTTGCTCACAGGCTGCCATATCCATCGAGGTCCTTCGATATGGTGCACTGTGCGGACTGCCTTGTTCCATGGGCTGCTCATGGTAGGACATGCAAGATATCATGCTATTGCTATTAATGACAAAGTAGACTTCCTGACGTATCGTTTATTCACCGTATCTAGTTTGTTATTGCACTTATCAGTTACTTTCTTCAAAGCTAATATCCTATTGGCGAATGTTGACGTCAGTGAACACTGAACAGAACAGCTCCTAATATGTCGATGTCAATAGTAAAGTTTTCTAGTGGAGTGCTCTTGTTCTCATTCACCTATAGCTGATTCCAGATGGGCTCTATATGCTGGAAATCGACCGGCTTCTCCAACCCGGTGGCTATTGGGTCTTCTCTAGGCCACCCGTCAGCTGGAAATCTGCATACAATATTTCGAATCAAGCGACTGAAGATGAGGACAAGCAATTAACCATGGATGATATGGCAAATAAGCTTAATTGGACGAAGCTGTCTGAGAACGGCACGATTTCTGTTTGGAGAAAGCCTACTTGTCATCTCCACTGTGACCAAGAAGCAAAATTCTTAGGATCGCCACCACTCTGTAGAGAAGACCCAGATAGTGCCTGGTAAGGTTATCATTGTCTCCTTGTCACTTTGCATTTCCAGCCAATTGCAACCAAACATAGTATTGCATATTTTAGCTTCAGCTATCCTTTGCGCTTTAAAGTTGAGGAGGGGATGAACATGCTCTGAAATTTAATTGAATGCAAAAGGATTGCAATGTTGTTGCCTTATCAACAATGGCACCACCTCACCCCTTTTTTCTTTGGCTTCATGATATCCTTGTGATACGACAATGCACATGATAGTTTGGCTGGCTGGATAAAAATTAATAAGTTGTTTTCGTTGTTTCTTCTAAAGATTGCCTTGCAGTATGAACTTATTCTAAGATCATATCATCATCTGCCTATGTTTTGTTCTGAACTTCTTGTGCAGTCGTAAAGTTTATTTAGTCAAATGTAGTTTCAGGAATATTTCAGGACAGTAACAGTAATACAATGCTACAATAAGGCACATCCAATTAAGAACACGAGTACAGTAGAGCACCAGAGTATTCCAAGGAACTTGCTGCCAAACTGGGGTAAAAACACTTTTGCCGAGCCATGAAATAATCTAACTTGTACTCTTGCATTGAAGTTTTTAGTCATTAAATTCTTCCAACATGAAAGTTTCATTAAAGATAAGTTTTGTTACATTGCAGGTATGCGAATATTTCAATGTGTATATCATGTCTTCCAAGAGCTGAACTTGTTAATGTTTGTGCTGGTGGTGTCATAGAAAAGTGGCCTAAAAGACTTGATGCAGTGCCACCGAGGATAACCAGTGGGGAAATGAAGTGGTTGTCCATTCAGACATATAAGCAGGACAGTTTGATTTGGGAGAAAAGGGTTAATTTCTATGTAACATATCTAAAATATCTATCTAATGGAACTTACAGAAATGTCATGGATATGAGTGCTGGTTTTGGTGGCTTTGCTGCTGCTATGTCCAAGTATCCTGTTTGGGTCATGAATGTCGTTCCTACTAATGTAACAGACAATACTCTTGGTGTCATCTATGAGCGTGGACTGATTGGAACATACACAGACTGGTAATGTTAATGAAAACATCTTTTTCCTTGAAATAAATCAGCACTTCCAAATTCTGCAGTACGGAGTAAGATATAGGCAATAACTAATCTTGATTTTCAATATATTTTCAGGTGCGAGGCCTTCTCTACTTATCCGCGGACATATGATCTAATACATGCTAATGGGATCTTCAGTTCACATATTCACAAGTAAGTGATCCACTGCCCCCTCATGATTTTCGATGTTCAAGCCTCTGACAGCGAACTAGAAAGGCATAGGATGCTTTCACAAAGCACATGAACAATGCAGTTAAAGTGATTCTAGCTCAGTTCTCCCTCCTGACACCAAACTATTCTCAGATGTGCGATTATTGACATCCTGGTTGAGATGGATCGCATTCTCCGGCCAGGGGGCGCCGCTATTGTTCGGGACAGAGCTGATGTCGTTCACAAAGTCAAGAAGGATGCTGACCGCCTACGATGGCATAGCCGAATCGTTGACACTGAAAATGGGCCCCTGGATCCTGAGAAGCTTCTCATCGTGGACAATTCCCCACCACTCCCAGGGAGCTAAAGCAAGCAGCAAAGAACCAGGGTCAGCAAGCCCTTCATGTTCATGACAACAAGTTCTACGGTCTTCTCATGTTTCAAAAAGTGGGCTGAGATCTCACTACCTGTACAGATGAAGAATATACAGACGACCAGGGTGTTATTACCTGTACAGATGAAGGGTATAACGCTATTCTACAGTCAGAGATTCAGAATTACAGAGTACAAATGAAGGGTATAACGCTATTCTACAGTCAGATTCAGAACTACAGAGTACAGATCCTCGTATGACCAGTGCAATATATTTTGAGCCACTGACTCCGCTGGATGCCATTTCTTCGTTCCAATATCCAGTATGCAGCTTGATTTCTTAAGCTCTGACGACTAGCTGTGCAGCTGGAACCCAGCAAATCTCGATTCTGTATAGCCGCACATTGACTGTACATGTGTATAGCAGCTGTACATATCTTGTGAGTGGTGATGTACATGCGAGAGGAGTTTAGACTATTCTGTTTCTGAATTTGCCTTGGTTTGGTCGCTAAGCAACCTACAGGTTGTACTGCATCGTGTAGAAAAAGGTAGGAGCTTGATTGGCAGCTGCCAGATTTCACCTGGTCCTTGTAACTTTCCGAGTTCAGACTATGGGGTACCGGACGTGCTGTTCCTGTTTCCGTTTGATTGGGGTGTTGTCCAAGCAAAGTGAAGCGCGGGGCAGGTCGAGTCTGGACATGATTTTCTCACGGCATAATCATAATGGCAGTTATTATTGCCGCGTGGAGGTCGTCTCCTCCGGCACCGAAAGTAGTGATGGGATTCGAGGAGTACAAGTTCGCTTCCTGAACCTTTAGTTCCTAAATTAGGAGTGACAAAGTTTGCATTTTACTATAAATGTGCACCTGTAGCATTTCGTTTGTATTTGTGAATTATTGTCCAAACATTGACTAATTAGGCTCAAAAGATTCGTCTCGCAAAGTACAACAAAATTGTGCAATTAGTTTTTAATTTCGTCTACATTTAGTACTCCATACATGTACCGTAAGTTTGATGTGATGGGGAATCTTCTTTTTGCATAGTGCCAAAGTTGGGAAAAAGGGGAACTAAACAATGCCCTGTTCTTCTTTCCGGGCAATGTGTGAGTAATTCGTCAGCACCGGACAATGTGTGAGTAATTCGCCATGCTGACAGTGGGATTAGTGGTTGCTTAGCTTTAGCAGTTTCCGTAGTTGCTCCAAATGCGACGCGGCTTCGCTTTCGTTCTTCCGATTGCCATTTCGGAGGTCTAGTTTTTAGCTAACGCCACAACTGGCAGAATGTGCAATCTTCACACGTAAGCTAAGAATATCTCTGTTGAACTGCATACTCTGTCACGTGGAGTGTGGTGTCTGCAGCGGTACTTCGGCGGAGGGTGCCGCATGGCTGTGGCCTTATTGGTGGGGTGCAGTCTACTTCCGTCAAGTTCCCTATCGATGCAGGGCTACCCATAATTTTAGCAAGTACATGAGGGTGATTGTTGGTATAAAGACTTCGGTTCTGCTACCGCGGCGAGTGGAGTGGTTACCCGTGTTGACGTCTCGAGCAGCCCTTTCTTTATTTTTTTTTCTGTTCTTCTTCTTCTTCTTCTTGTTTTTTTTTTTTTTTTGCCTATAGCCTCTAGCGATCTCTGCCGGGCCTTCAGTTAAAAAAAAACTAAGAATATGGCCCACGCGCGCGACCGTTCCACTCCGTCCGCCCGCTCCTACCAGTATCTTCGGCGCGTCCCCAAAAAACCGCGCAACAAAGTACAGCGCGATGCGCACTAGGCGAACGCGCAGAAAAATTAAGAGGACTCTTCAGAAAAAGGACAGAGGAAAAAAAAAGGAACGCGCTATAAAATGCGGCCACCGCCCTCCGCCTCGCACCTCTCTCGCGTTCGAGGCGAAGCCGACGACGAGCTCAGCAGCGCCGACGCCGCACCGCAAACGGCTCGCCCCTCCCTCGAGGTACCACCCCCAGCTCCGAACCCTTCTCCACGTCCCTCCGTCCCCCGAGCTTCTGCGGCCCTTCCGGCGGAATGTGGGCGATCGGGGGGCGGTGGAACCGCCCGATTCGGCGGTAATTGCAGTGGGGATTGCGGGCGCCGCTTCCGGGTGTGATTAGGCGAGGGTTTTTCGGGAACCGCGCTTCGGTTGGCTAGTCAGTTTACTCGTTCCGGTATCGTGACTTGGATCTCGGTGCTTCTATGCGTGCTTGGATTTTGGTTGCGGTTGAGGTGAGCGATCGTGCGGGTCGCCGGGGCTGTGTGTGATGGGGTCGTAGATGATAACGGTCTGGTAGTGAGGTGCTGGTTGTAGAGGTTTATCTGAGATGATTTTTGGGGAATTTATCTGAAGTTATTTTGGTGGCCGGTTTTTCATATATCTAATATGGTTACGAGAATCCCCATTTGTACTGCTAAGCGTGAATTTGGAATTTGTCTTAAAGTCAAGAGAACCTGTATCGGGAAGTTGCCATGGGGGTTAACTCTGTCATGGAACAGCAGCTTTCTCTAAGTATTGCCTGTGTTAATGTGCATGATGTCAGAATGTTTGCCCTGACAGTGTGATAGTTCTCCTGATAAAAAAATATCTGTGGTCTGCAGAATAGGTGTAAACTACAGTAAAGTATAGTGATGTGGTGTCGCTGGGTTTGCTGCAATTGCCAAGTGGATGAATCCGATCAGCGTGAAAATGGGCAATTCAAGGTCACAACGAACAATGCTGACGGTACGTTTGTTTCAGTGTACTTGACTGTTCTATCTAAAATCCACTTCTCAACCGTCTACACTATGCAGAGAGTTTGATGTTATTAAGTTATCTTATCATTTTCTTCAGGGATGACAAAGGGATTCAAAGATTCTGCTACTGGAAAAGTCGAGCCTCAGAATGCTGCTCCCCCTATCAATATTCCTGTTCTATCCTTGGATGAACTGATAGAAAAAACTGATGATTTTGGGTCAACGGCTTTGATAGGTGAAGGTTCTTACGGGAGAGTATACTATGCCGTCCTTGATAATGGAACAAAAATGGCAGTGAAGAAACTTGACTCTACTGAAAATGAACCCACCACCGAATTCTTGACCCAGGTTGGCTTTGCTTTTACTTGTTAATGATGGGGATTCTGCTTTGGTTATTTGTTTCTGCTAATGTGCTGTTGGTTACTAATTAGACAATGGCACTTACTTTCTGATGCTAGGTTTCATTGGTTTCAAGGCTGAAGCATGAAAACTTCGTAGATATGTTGGGTTACTGCACAGAGCGTAATCTTCGCATTGTAGCCTATGAATTCGCCACCATGGGTTCTCTGCATGATGTTCTACATGGTATGATTCTTCATATCCTCTATAACTTGTTCAATAACTCCTCTTATTTGAATACTGTATCCACAACAGATAATTTGCAATTTCATTTGCTGAACTAATGTCAGGAAGAAAAGGAGTTCAAGGTGCTCAACCTGGCCCAGCGCTTGATTGGATGCAGCGAGTGAAAGTTGCTGTTGATGCTGCGAAAGGACTTGAATATCTGCACGAGAAAGTTCAGCCTTCGATTGTCCACAGGGATATTAGATCTAGTAACATCCTCTTATTTGAGGACTTCAAGGCAAAGATAGCAGACTTCAATCTCTCAAATCAGGCTCCAGATATGGCTGCCCGGTTGCATTCTACTCGTGTGCTGGGAACCTTTGGATATCACGCTCCAGAGTAAAAATCCTTCGCTCAAAATAACTACTTAATTTTTGTCATGCTTTCCTGCTCTGTATTTGTACTGTTGTCTGATCAATTTTCCAATATATAAGCAAGCTAGGTTGTTTTTATTAATCATGGACACTATGTTCTGTTGAAATAGAAGCTGTATATGAAAAAAAAAACTGTGGCTTGTTATTTTTAAAGTTGAAGGTTAGTTTTGTACCTACAGATAAGCTCATTCTAGGTCATAAAGAAACATGAAAATTTTTTATCTTCTAAATATTTCAACTTCTTACTCTCTGACACGTCACATTAATATTTATCCCCTTCAGCCTTAGTCCACTGGATAGAAAACCACATGCTCACCATGTTGTCAGTTTTCAACTTCTCATTTTTTTCATACTGTAGTTCTACCCTAGAAAGTTACATGAAAACTGCCTTCCTGAAGCTGATCGTGTAACTTTTCCAGTTGATCAGTTCCTCGGAAGTATGCTATAGACCTCTCACACCATGTTAGACTAGTTCATGACTGTTATTGACTCAAATCGGGTGGCAGGCTGACAGCTGCTGCCCAGTTTCACATTCTTGTTCCAAGCAAACACATAAACGTTTTAAACCTCATTTGCATAGGGAGAATTGCATAGCACTCATACAAGCAGGTTAGCAAAAAAAAAAATAGTCAGTCTCTGCTCAGGTAATGGGAACACATGATTATTTTTGTGCTATTTTGGCTTTTATCCTGCTACCAACCAATTACTTCCTCAACTACAAGCAACCATATAATATCCCCCACCTAGCAGTAATCAGTTTGATAATCAGTGTTGGTTTCTAGATTCTCGGTTCATGTGATGCTGCTGTCTGGTCAATCTATGAATTGACTTGTTTTGCATTACATTCTTTAATGCTGTGCACATTCTAAAATTTTTGCAGGTATGCAATGACTGGTCAGCTAACCCAGAAAAGTGATGTGTATAGCTTTGGAGTGGTTCTCTTGGAGCTTTTGACAGGTAGAAAGCCTGTAGACCATACAATGCCTAGAGGGCAGCAGAGCCTGGTAACCTGGGTAATGCTCACTTGCTACCTTCTCATTTTTAATTTTGTGGTTCGATGGAATCATTTAATTAGTGGCTGCAATTGGCACCTTATTTGGTCAAATGAATTCTTGTGAAGCTGCAATAGTTTGTGGCCATGCGTATAGTAATGTGGTGTTTTTTAAAAAAAATCATTTTAGTCCAGAGGGTCCAAGCTAAACAATGTGTACAGTAATGTGGGTATTCATCAAGTAGATAATCATGTGTTCTGTCAATCCCATATCTGGAACTGTTGTCATTTTCTGGGGCAACAATAAATGGCACAATGATGAGCTTGAACTTCATGTGTCAAATATCTTAGAATTTCTCAAAACTCCCCGAAAGTATCTGCAGCACAACTGTAGTTACCCCCAAAGGAGTTGATCTGCTGCATAGGGTGTGCTTCCTTGCTGTCTGAAAAAAACTACAAGGATCATCTGAGTGCACAATGATTGCCTCAAAACTTGCTAGACAATAAAATAGCACTTTGTATGATCTTATAAGTATGATCTTGATAATAACATGACACAACCCAATCCGAAATGCAAACATTATTTTTCACACCAGTTCTCTGAGAATGCCTTTCTTTGGTTCTGTAGGCTACACCGAGATTAACTGAAGACAAGGTGAAGCAGTGTGTAGATCCTCGGTTGAAGGGTGAATATCCAGCAAAAGGACTCGCTAAGGTACCCCCTTACTCTCTCTGCATGTGCTGTGCATAAGCTTGGAACAACTAATAGCCTATTCTCTTTCCGCATTTCCTCATACCACTGTTTTGTCCTAATGCAGCTCGCTGCTGTAGCAGCTTTGTGTGTGCAATACGAAGCTGAGTTCCGCCCAAATATGAGCATTGTGGTCAAGGCTTTATCTCCACTGCTCGTAAGTAAGCAGACTCAAACCCCTGCACCCCCACCTGCCGTTGACAGTTGATGCATATAATTAACCAGAGTAAAGTTCTTTTCCCTTGGATATCTTATCACATATATGGGCCGGGAAGTTACATTTGATGATTTGCAGTCGTGCAGAATGCCTGTAACTTACTGATTTGGACAGTTTACTCTCTGGAATATCTGTTAGGCTGCAAATATGATAGGAACAACGGCTTGGATAATAGACAAAATGGATCGATTCACCTCTCGGATTCGGACAACTACATGGAGGACGTCTTTGGTACTGCAGTGACAACCAAGCATCTGCGGTTTTTCGGCAATGTTCATATTCATCTTTTAAGAAACATGAATTCTGAAGCAAGCCTGCACTTTTGGCTGGCTATAGGAATTGGATGCCTGTATTTGGGTCAAATATATAAACGGGAATGTGTAGATGCCTAATTTACGAGTCACTGGAATCCATTCATAATAGCTTCGGGCTGTCATTTGACGTGGTCTCGTTGACATATATATTGCTCAGTGAGCTACATGTAATGTTGACTGGAAAATTGGTGACTTAATTGATTTCCTAAGATTCTAGCATCATTTAAGATGTTGGTGTTGCCGAAAGCATGTGGCGCCCATTTGAAAAACAATAAGTAGTGCTACTGCTAGCTATAGGCGTCAATCAACATGTAATGAGGAAAAACCATTTCGGTTGGGATCGTGACAACCGGTATGATTTAAAGTCAAACCATATAAAAAGATCTACATTTCGAAATATTAAAATCAAACTATATCTATATATACTTTAACTAACATTCATATGATGTCGGATAAAAGAGTCAAATACTTCTATTCTTGGTCGTGAGCAATTTGCGAACAGCACTACAATGACAATGGAACGTTCACACACAGTAAATGGGATCACCAGAACCGCGGCGATTGCCTTTTGCCAGTAAATCAGAATATCAGATACGCATCCGACTATCAGAGTATCCGATAAATATCCTGTAACAGGCAAGTCGTTCCGCTGCAATTCGAAAGACATAGGCAAAGCTAGGGTGGTGTACCAAACACGCCATAACATCACCTCATGCAACTCGCACATAACAAGAAACTAACCGCTATTTACATTGGAGCCGCATAAAAAAAATCACTCGATAGAACCACTCAACTCTCAAGAGAGGGAAAAAATGGTGAAATACGAGACTTTATTCCTCGTATAAAGCTATCACATTAGTGTCACCATCACTAGGCTAAAAGTATTGCATCATCCATCCATTACTCTTTCATGAAGCTCATCATTCTGCCACGTAATATGCATGTTCTTACTCGCCCAACAACACGGCGGCAATGTGGCTTCAGAGAGGTCAAAAACCCACTAAGATACGTCAGATGCTTGATGCTCTCGTCAAGGAGACTGCCTGCTGTCAGAAATAAGGAGTTAAGAAATTTATGGAGGAAGCAAACTCGTGGGAAAGTTATAACACAACTCTATAGCAATATAAAAAAACCAGAGAAAACGAGGACAACCTCTGCTGCAAAATCATACAGGAAGAAGCGGCTGCCTCTCGTCGGATCCATGGCGGTGTTTAGCCTTCATGATGGGTAGAAAGACCATTAGCTACACGCTGAAAGAACCAGAAATTCCAGGCAGTAGATGTTTACCTCACTTGCCACTGAATCAGTCACGTTGACGTAAACGGATTCCTTTACTCTGCTGAGCATCACAAAACAAATTATACTGTTAACAAATTTGAACATCCACTAAATGACTGTGCCGAGTTTTGGACGACTACAACAGAAAACAAGAAATGTCGCCTGAATGTGGAACGGTAGATGACAGAATGGAGCTTCAAAACTGTGACAAACGGCCAACTAAGCAACTACAGTGCAATCGACAATATGATAGGACAAACCTGTGATCATGAGCTTCAGCCATTTCAATTTTGCTGCTAGGCACTTCGTCTTTAATTTGGTTAGAAAGATACTGAAATAATATTAAATAAAATGAATTTTAGTAGGAAAACTTCAACACTATTGAATCAATGCAAGGGGGGAAATGAAGTTACCTGATGCATAGATATGATTACTATTGAAATTCCAAGAACAAAATTTATTGTCAGTGTGTGTCCAAATAATACAGCAGAGGCTACTCCGGTGAAGATAGTTGCAATTGTTGATGAGTACTTCTTCAAAATTGTATCTGCATTCATCATCGACTTTCTTAAACATAACTACAGTTTACTTGCAAAAAACTCGTACATAGCAGTAGCAATCAACATGCAAATACCACTGATTTAGCCTATTCATGTGCATGCACAATATTTTTATTTCCACGTGGTTTTGAATTAAGAAGAAGAATATGATCCGATTACAAACCCACACACAAGCTGAATTGCCATAACCACGTGCTCCACAAACAGGTTAATCTGACCAACCCACTAATAAACATGCAACCTTTCAACTCCTAAAATGCATGCTATATTTTATGGGTACATGCATGCATTATAACAAGTTTTCAGAGATACGTGTATGATATTTGGTACCATTTTAATAGCATATTGAACAAGAACTAAGTTTTTTCTTTGCTGGTAACATACCTGCATACTTGAAGAAAAATGATGACAGTATGCCCTGTGCAGCATTGTTGCAGATAAGAAACATTGTGGCCTTTGAATGTCCTTCCAGAATGTTAAAGCTACTGGGCCCTGAAAAATGTACACAATGTCTGATTTTCTTACAGCACCATATTGAGTTGCATGCACCAACCAGTTCAACCCAAAAGTGTAAGTATTTAATCATGCAAGAAAATACTTGGGCAACAGTTTCGACAGAATTCTGATATTGAGTCAAGGGTCACCAGTCTTCTAAAAAAACACAAGGGTTTCTGAGAAAATAAGGCCAATGGCGGTGTCCCAGAAAAATAAGGCCATGGAAGTGAAGATAAACAAAATGGGTTAAACCAGCCGAAGCTTTTAGATATCTGAGAGTTGGATATGTAACGTTCTAGATACTATATTTACTTCTAATACATCAGATCAAGCTGTAAGGATAATATATAAATAATGAACACCACAAACTTACAAGGGCAAACCAAAATAGTCTACAACATCGAAAAACTACTAGTATTCAAAGAGTTGACAGCTCTTCTCAGCACAACAGAATAGTTTAAAACCACCTTACATTACAGTATGCAAAAACATGTTGCTCTCAAGCAGACATGCATTCTCAATAATTACCTTGGATGATGGCAGTGATTACAAGCCCAAGAAAATTGAATATTGCACCATAACCATACAGAAATAAGTTCTGAAAACATGAAAAAAAAATCACAATCAAAAGGTAGCTTCACACAGATCATAAAAGCATTAGCAAGATAGCTTAGAATAGAATGTCAGAGCAAGATAACCATATAAATGGACACAAACCTGAAGGTAAATACTGGTATCAAACTGGCTTTTAAGAGCCTTTTCATTGTAAACTGAAGCCAGCGCAGGAACTGTTACCTGATTGTGAATAAAGTTAGTATGAAATGTCATATATCGCCTTTATTTCTGCTCTTTACAATTTTCAATGTCAACTAAGGCCCCGTTTGGTAAGGCTTCGGCTTCTCATAAAACGGCTTCGGCTTCGGCTTTTTCGGTGGAGTGGCTTTTTTAGTGAAGCTGAAGCCGTTTTGCAAAACATTTGGTAAAACGGCTTCTCAATGGCAATATATGTAATTTTATGATCACTTAATGCTTGGAGAGGGAGGAGAAGCCGGTGAAGCCACTTTTTTCAGCTTCTCCTCTCTAGTGTAAGCCGTTTTGCGGCTTCTCCTCGGCTTTGGTGGTGAAACCGTTTTGAAATTGACCCTTTGGTAGGGCTTCACCAAAAGCCGATGGAGAAGCACTTTGAGAAGCCCTACCAAACGGGACCTAAATGAGCAAAAAGACACATATTGTTTCTATGTGAAGCATATAAACTAGCAAATTAGTCAAAGAGTGCTTAGAGGCTAGAGCCTATTGTTTCGCCCCAAAGGACTAGTTCTGAATCATTTAGTCGCACATGCTGAAGTTTTGGAGAGAAAAGAACCTCGATCATTATATGACCGAATAGACAACAAAGAGGTGGAATGGTTGCAGAATTTATTATTGCTACAGCTAATGTTCAGTGCAGATGGTTCGAGAAAAAACGTTCAGTGCAGATGCAACACTGCACTGCAGTCAACTGACTGTCAGAATACCATGCTAATGCTGTATATGCAAGAAAAGGGCTCAGCAGAGAAATCTGAGTGTATAGAAATTAAACTGGTATTCCCAACTTCATGGAAGATGAGTTTTACACTGCTTCAACATGTACATCATCCCAGCTACGAGAAAATCAGAACTTACAAAAAAGAATGTATAGAGGTAGGCTCCAGCAGCAACAGGAAGACCTAGTGCGCTAGAACCTTCAGGCAATGATTTCAGCTGATTAACAGATATTCCAATTAACAAAAGGGCAAGGGCCTCCCACTGTCAATATACAAAAGCATGATGTCAGCTACACAGTTTCTTGAAATCACTGAAATATATTGCACTCAGAGACTAGGCTTTGGATAACCTTTTTAAGTAGTCAATAATAGACACACGAAAATAGAGAGGAAACTAGCCTGGATTGTGGAAAATCGCCTCTTCATTATTATCTTTAGAAGCACAGCGATTACCAGAACCTGCACATATCAGTATTCCATATAGCATGAGTACATGATCAGTGCCATGTGCGGCCAAACTTCAAACAGATGTTGAACACCAAGGAGAAGCATATATCAAGGCAGTGGCTAATAGATTTTTTAAAAACAGACTGACCAAAGGGAGTTTGCATGCTCAAGTGTATATGTGAGCACATGCAAGCATGGGCGACTTGGACCATGCCCGAACATATGCACATATTTGCAGGCATTCAAGTGTACATATTATTACTAATAATCCTGATTTTTGAAGAAAAGGCTAACATTAACCATAGTATCATACCTTGAGATTACTCAGCATCTTGACGCTTGCAGGATTAAAATATAACTGCATAAATCATAGGACTAATAGTTAGAAAAGATGTACCAGATCCAAGTTAGGCTAATACAACTGTAGGAACTTAGAATCCACTATATTGGCTCCTACAGACAGATAAAGAAGGGGAAAACCAGAGAACACCAAGTTCTGAATCCTGGTGTGCGATGCTTTACCTGCATTATGAACTTCAAATAGTTGTTGATAGCATAGAGAAAAGCAGGAACTGCAAGAAGAACATTGTTGCGAGCAGCCTGGCCAGTGAAGAAGGATGGTTAGCGTTGCAGACAAGATCACTAACTTCGTATATAATATTCTATAGCAAATGAAGGGAGACCTATGTGCTGCAGGAAGTAGTAAAATTAATTCACAGTACAGTTTCTGTAGAAGTTTGCATGAGCTTTCTAGTAAGATGTATCAAAATGACAGCATATGGCCAGGTAGTCAGGAACAGGATCCTATTATCTTCAGAACTAGCATGCACTTCCAGTTCCAGCACGTGGGTTTACCAAGATAAAAATCAATTCTCAAAATTAAAGGCAGGGAACGAGTTGACCACATCCAAATATAAGCATGACATAGTTTCAGACTTACAGGTCATATTACCTGCATAAACGTTGACACTGTGAGAAGTGGCTTGTCCCCCATCTTTAGACGTCGAGCCTGCAAAGGACAAAACCAACTCATTAAGGACACCAAAGTTATCAGTGAAAGTAGAAGTCTACAACACCCAGCACTGAAACGAAACGTGAGAAATTTAAACATAATGTTGATGTGCTAGTTTAGTAGCATACTCAACTGCATGAACAAAAGACATCTTACCACACAAAAAAATACCATTGTTATCACTACAGTCGCATCCAACTAAACACATGGATATGAAAATGAATCATGGAGAGCAAAGTGCTAAAATGGAATGATTGGCATACCTGGATGAATAGCATGATGATGGCAAAGATAATTTTTGTAATCTCCGTCAAGAAATTTACGCTGATTGGGCTAAATTTGAATTTCCCATCCACTTTTGACATGTACACTAGTATAGGCTACAGAAAAATGAGGTAAAACTGTGTTAAGCAACTAAAAAAATTTACAACGTAGCAAACAAACAACAAATGAAAGAACATGCTTAGTATGCGTATGCCATATGATTTTGCAACAAATAATAAGGCAGAAGTAATACATCTCAATAATCCAACATATAGCACTTGCAATTTAAGATTGGGGCTGGAATGAATTCACCATTAATGATTCATATCATGTACTGATCACGATAATTAAATGCTCTCCTACCAGTTGGCACTTGGTGAATGCTATTAAGATAGCTGCTAACAGCAGTGCGAGGGGGGGGGGGGGGGGGCACCTGACCTTACAAACTAAATTAAGAAAAGAAAAGGAAGAAAAAAAACAGGTCTCTAACCTCAACACCATCTGCAGCATCCAGTCTAGTACAAACGTTAGTTCCAGAACAATCATAGGTCCTGAAGCTCTAGTACAGCTAACTAAATTCACCAGGCTACAAACATTTGTGACATTATGTTTTCGCTTTGCCACTCAATTCGCCTCCTCGTACTGTAATCACACTCAGCTACAGTTCAACAATCCCTATGCAACACTTGGCGATTCGACAGACACTGAGCGCACCGACCAAATGTAGAAGGGAGGCAGCCTTCACCTGGAGGCCAGCAAGGACGCAGTCGCCGGAGACGAGGAGCACGTTGAGCGCGCGCTGCCGCGACGACACGGTGCTCCGGTGGCTGTCGTACGCCTTGGACACCGCCGGCGGCACCGGCACCTTCGCGTGGCACACGCTGCATTCCACCTCCCCGTTCATCTCCGCCACCACCACCGCCACAGGCTCGCCGAAACACTGCGGTTCCAATCAGCTGCGCCAAAACGGCAGGAAAATCAGGGAAGATCGGCAAAAAATCGCGGGAAAATCAGGAGCGAACCGGGACGAACCAGGGGAATGTTGAGAACTGGGAACCCTAGCCTCTGGCGCGCGCACCCACCATGTGAGCTCGTGGGGACCGAAGCGATCGCGATTCGAAGCTCCTCGAAGGCGCGGTGGGCGAGGCCGCGACGGGGAGGAGGGCAATGCCGCAATGGGGAGCGGAGGAGGGGAGCGGAAAATGTAGAAATAATTAAATTATTCCGATGGAATATGCCACGAGAACAAAAGAGGGAAGGACATTTATGTAAGATCCCAGTTTCCACAAAAGCCCTTAACTTTTACAAACTTTCACAGATACCATTGCATCTTGTAGCCTCAAAGTTTTAATTTTTTAGCCAAAATATGTGTTAGAAATATGGAACATCACAGGAATGAAGTAGGCACACGAGCGAACGAATAAAAGGAGGAGAGAAATGTTTTATTTTCATGGTTCAACAAAAACACCTACATTTGTGTGAACCAATTTTTCTTAAGAAAAAACACATGATTGGACAATACATTTCTAAATATGGTAGCAACTACAATTGTGTATCCATGCTACATGTTAGAATTGCCCTTGTTAGGGAAAAATTTAGGTGCTATTATATTATCAACGCTGAGTAAACCATGCAAGCATCTACTATCATGCAATTTTTTAGGATGAACTACTTGTGTAAGAAGGAAAAAAAACCAGCATATCAATTGAATTGTAGTAATTGAACTGCCCCGTGTTGATTTCTTTTTCAAGGATTTATGGATTGATTTATAGTAATTAGTAAAAAGCAGGACTCCTGTGCTCACTACATCCTCAAACAAACAGAAAAGTCAGGGACCAAACTGAAACTTGCCAAGGCCGTTTCTGCTTGGGCACCGGCCACCATCGTCACCGCGGAGGAGATCGCTTACTTTGCTGAGGATTGAGACGACAAAGTGGAGACCAACCCGACAACGGCTGGAAACTCCAAAATTACCCCCGACCCTTCAGCCATATTTGCACACAACCCCTCCAGGTGTTCGAGGAGAGGAGGGGTGTTCCCGGTATTTGACATGGCACTGGTGTGAGCGTACCGAACTGGGTTAGGGGGGGAATCAGTTATAATTGCAGGTACGAGGGCTGGACGGGCGCGATGGAGTCAAGGCTCCACATGGAAGCTTCGGAATCATTGGGAGCCGTGCGCCCGGCACGTGTGCTGCGTGTGCGGACCGGCACCGACAGTTTTTTTTTATGTGATCCGTAACGCAAAAAAAAAATCATGGGATAGAACAGTCGGTCTACGGCGCAATTAGAAACTGCTATGTGAATCAAATACGATTTACTTATGTTATCTGTGTGTAACCAGCACTAGATCACGTTCATTTTCAGTTTGACACCACTAAAGCCTATCCGCCTATGTAGTGTCAAACTGATTGTATAGATCATCCTAGATAACATATAGTTTCAGAGAGTTTCAATCAGTTTGCAGCCAGGCTGAACATACAGATCATTTTACATGACTGAGCCTTGCAAATCAGCCAAACACTTTGCTGCACTCTTGTAAATTTTGTAGAACAGAATAATCTACATACCTGTTCATGAAGTGACCACATCCATGTAGCACAGAACAAAGCATTATTGGAACTAATCAACCCTTGGATTAGTACCCAAAAACATTATTACAGGTGAACAACAATTAGAGCACCTAGTGATCATTACACGGAAAAGGCAAAAAGAACCAGCAGGTCCTGCATTTGCAAACGCTGCATTATGCAAACCACCCTGAGGAATGATAAGCTTCTGATTCTTTCGTAGAAGCTCGGACCATGAATCGCATCGAGTCTCGTCGCTGTAATTCCAAGGTCATGATTCCTCCCCTCCAAAGTTTTTGCAGAAGCAGAGATCACTCATGCTGCTTCGATGCCACGAAGCAGAAGCAGCTCCTGAGGAGTATCTGCATCCCATATCCCAAACCCATACAGGCAGATTCCTCAACTTCCAGCCAACCTTCAGTTCATCCTGTCATAGCATACTCTACCAGAAAACAGCTAGCCAGCCTCCATTAGCTGCAGAGCTTGACAGTGCATGCTACTGCTTGAGCCCAATACTTCAACCTCGCCTTCACTTCCTCTGGATCATCGCCTGTCAGAGCCAATACTAATCAGCAAAGAACGACAGCTCTTTCATAGAAGAAATCAGTCACAAACAGAACATAATCTCAGGACTCAAGAAGCAATATACAGGTCTCGTGAAGGACATAGGCTCACTGTTTTTTCTTGTTTTTCCTTTTAAAAAAGTGAGCCCTTTTTCGCGACTTACAAAAATGGACCTTTGGTAAAGGTAGAATAATCCTTCTTCAAATTTACGTTACTTCTTTTGAGGAGGAAACGTGTGCTGGAAAGGAGATAGCATAATTCAGTGGAGCCTAGTCTTGCTTTGCTTTGTCGTGAAGATTGTCTTGGAGAAGACAGTTAGCACTTGTAAGAAAAGTGACATCAATGACAAAAATGCATGCTCAGTCTCGTTGCTTCTGTATTGTGGTGTAACCCATAATGAAACTATCGTTTTCCTGCTCCACTATGAATGGAAATGATGAAATTTTTCTTTCCTTTCACTTGGTATCAAATTTAGATGTCACCAAAACCATGGAATGGACGACAACAAAAAAGTAGGTAGAATCTTGGAGAGTCTATCATCCCTATCCTTTTTTATGAAATGAGTAGAATAAAATGTTTTTCTTCTCCATGACAAAGCTCCTACGGAGTAAATGCTACAGTCATCAAGGCAAAATGTAAAAGAACCCATAAAAAATAAAAAAGGATAAATCAAGATCGCAGTATCCTACTAAAACCAAAAAATCGAGGCCTGACGAAGGCAGTTCCTAAAAGAGATTTTATTCCAACCTCCAACACATCTGCAGTTCTTAACTAACAAATTATTAAGAGGTATTCAGCACTCTACCTAGAATTTAAAAAATGACGCATCAATTGAACCGTGCAAATTGTTATAACAGCTAGAAGAGCATTTAATTCATTAGAAAAGATGTTGATAGACCCAGGACCATTGAAATTAGATAGCCAGCCAATTTAGCAATCGACAAGGTGCTTAATATTTGTTCCAAGAATCTGGATGATCCCTACAAAGAGAGATGCTGGACTGCTCTTCATGACTGTCAATTTTATTTTCCTGACGCCCATACTTGCACCCTGAGTTGGGGTGCATGATTTTTTGAAACAAATTACTATTAATTCAACATGAATACCTGATTTATTGACACAGTGTATTTTCATGCACAATGAAGTATGCTTTGTCAGGAGCATCTCAATTGGACCGGTAGTTTCAATTATAATATTGTCAAAATTGACCACTAATCCTCCGGGAAAAAAAAATCACAAAACAACTGTTTCGTTCATTCACAACATCGCTAGAGTAATTTTTTTTTCACGAAATCAAAACCTGGGGAGAAAAAAAATGATTTACCAGGTCCAGAGATCCTCCAATTCGGGAGAGGCGTCGCCGAAGTCTCCTGCTCCTGGCCCGGCTCCCTCTGCTCGTCGAGGAACCTCCGGGTCATGGAATAGCAGAGCTCGAGCGCGGGCAGCGTCCCGCAGAGCTCGGGGATCTCGCTGTACGCGAAGCCGAATCCGAGGTCGAGGCAGCCCTTGAGCTCCTCCAGGTCGTCCTCCGTGAGGCTCCTCGTCCTGACCACCCCGTCGCCGCCGGTGCCCGAGGACGCCTCGACCGTCACGAAGCTGCTGTTCCGGCGCGGCTGCCGCACCAGCCTGCTGGCGCTTGCGATGGGGGTCGCAGGGTCGCCGGCGGTGGAGGCCGGGAGCTGCGGCTGCGAGGAGAAGTAGGCGGTGGAGGAGACGGCTTCCATTTCTGTGCTCCGTTTGGCTCGGCTGATGGCGCCGCAGGTACTCTCCGGGCGGGTTCGGCGTCTGGCCTATTTATAAACAGGAACGAGTATTTCTTGGTTAAAAAATGTTATTTTTTCTGTGGGCCATCTTTTCAGATTATTATTTTTTTACTACATTCATGATTGTTTTAGTTGGAGCTAATTTAGTTGTTGCGGAAAAAAAAATAAAACCCGTTTTAGTTGGAGCTACTGCGTGAGTCCATTTTGTCAATAATAAGAATGTTCATTTTTTTTTAATACGCAGAAGAACTGCGTATCTTTCGATTACGAAGAAGGTAAAAGTTTCGTACAACGTGGGTTTCCCGAGCGCACGCACACGACGGCTAGGATGTGCTAGGGGATGTTCCCTTTCACGATTAAGAAGAATGCTCATATATTGAAATTTAAATCGGAGCATTTGGACGTTCCCTTTCACGACGAAACTTCATTCCTGCAGTACGATTCGACTCGGCTGCCGACCTTTTTACTTCGTAGCAGCACGTATCAGCGTCGGTATCGTGAATCCGTAGGCAGGTGATGTTAGCTTTTGGATAAGACGATGGACCTGAAAAACCTGATTCATGCAGTAAACCGAAGATGCAGATTGACATGACCTGGACTGAATGCGGCAGCTCGCCTCCTTGTCAGTCATCACCACTCGATCCCCTGTCCGGAGCTGGAAGAAAAGCACCGTTCCTCCCCCGTGGCCTCATCAGCCACCAGTAGTAACAAACGCAGAGTTTTTGCTCTTTTTTTTTATTCGTTGATGAGCTGACCAGGGCTTTGCCACTCGATTAACAATGTTCAAGTTCAACGAGAGAATGCAATGCCTTGCAGAAAAAGGGATTTTGCTACTCCACTTGTGCGTGTGTGTGTGTGTGTGTACGTACGGTGCGTGTCGCTGTCGTGCATGAACACAGATGCGCGCGTTCGTGGAGGACACGGCGGGCACCGGCGGTGGGGGCGGGCGCCGACGTGGCCGGATAAGCGCGGCGACGGCCGACGGGGGACGCCGCGAGAGCTCGTGGCGGAGGAGCGGCGAGCGCCGCGCCGGGGGGCGGGCGCCCCCTCGCGGCGTGGCGAGGCGCGCGCGTGCGTGCATGTGGACTCGTGGTTCATGGAGCCCAGCTCGGCTGGTGCCGAGCCGCGGCAGGGAATCTGCGTGTGTTCCTGGCATGAGCACGGGCGTGTGGCCAGTGGCCGTGTGGGTTTCGGCCAGTTCCGCTTGGCCAAGGCAGTCCCTGGCCACGATTTTGATCCCCTTTGCTGTCTCGCGGCCGGTGCATCGACCACGTAACTGTCCCCGCCAGATGGAGCTGCGCTGGGCTGCGGGTCCTCGTGTAACCTGTACCAGCGGCGCCAAATGTGCCTCGCTTCGCTTTCACCCCACGTGGCACCGTATACTGTTGATGTGTTTACAGAAAGACGATGTGTTCCTCCCCCTCAACGTGACAACTGACAAAGGTCTCCTCTCTCGCCATGGAAAAGCCAAAAGGAGATGATGAGAAACATTGCCAGAATGGTGGCAAAGTCTGAGGAGTCAACTTCCCAAGGAGAAGAGGAAAGGCTTCAATTCGCCATTTGCTCTTGTCACATGGCAGCTCTGGAAAGAAAGGAACGCTCGCGTCTTCCGGGGCGCGGAGCTCACACCGTCCCGGCTGCTCATGGCAATCAAGCAGGAAGGCGACAACTGGATTGCGGCTGGCGATGAGCACCTAGGTCGTTTATTTCGCGAGTAATCGTCCTTTGTATCCCCAACCCCTCCCTCTCTCGGTTGACAAGCTGTGTAATAGCACACCTAGGTCCCGCTTGCGAGCGCTATTGCCTCATGTCGTGCAACAAACTCTGTCATTTCTCTACTTAAATACAATGATGCCTCATGTCGTGCAACAAACTCTGTCATTTCTCTACTTAAATACAATGATGCGCAGCTCCTGCGTATTCGAGAAAAAAGTGGGGATGATCCAGAAAATCATAACAATGTTCCAACATGTTGCAATGTGTATGCATATGGTAGTAGAAGAGACAGCGTAGGCGCCGTAGTTTGTGGATGGCAGGCAAACTCATACGATCCAACCAATTGCGCCACGTGCCCACATTTTTGTGAGGTCGCAATCGATCCCGAGAATAATCTGATCTTGCAAGGCCGCGAGCTACAGTATTCGATCCACATTCCAAGTGGATGGACGAACGCATAAAACCAGCTAGTAGTAGTGTGGATTCGGCCCCACGCAAACCTTTCCGTGGCCTACCTGAAAGCTAGCTCAGCAACACGATCTCCCTTTTCTCTTAGAAAAAAAAGGAGAGAAATGGATAAACTTTTGGAGCCAAATTTGCCGGGTCATTGTCCACTTGTCCTCCTCACTGCCGAATTCAAAGATGGCGAATTCACTGGACCACCCGCTATCTGTCCGGGCGCTAAACGGCAGGATGTCACACAAATTAGGGTCGTTTTCGAACTGGGACGACAAATTTATGAGTCGCGATGTCCGTGCTTTAATTTGGAAATTCGATTTCCGCGTACTTTGTGTTCGCAACAAAGAAATAAACATCCGACGTCAGTAAAAGTTGAGCCCTGAACACGTAGATGAAAAGGAAAACCAGTGTTACCATTAAGTTCTGAGAAATGCTATTTTCACTTAAGTTTTGTTGAATAGATAACCATGGACGTCTGTTACGTTTATCCTTTTGCAAATTTCAACATATAAGTCTGGATTTCAAGTAAGAAAAGTGAAATAAAAAAAAACGAGCTAAGAGAGATCAGTAACCTAACTACACCATTGGAAAGCATGAGTTCTGTCAAATGACTTGTGTACATATACATAATACTAAAATTAAAATCATCAAAGGTTGAACGAACTCCACACTATAAGAATAGAGCCACAGTAATCATGCACGAGAGCCCTTATTCTTTTTAACTAATCCAGCACCATCACCAAATCTAACGACTAATTATGACCCCCTCGATCATTGCGTTCTTCCCCGCGGCGCACAGCGCCGTTTGCTGGATGCAGGCGCACCTGATGATTGCACGACGCTCCACGCATCTGATTTCGGCGATAAACAAAGCTACCAGACCATCGCGTCGTCTTCTATCTGTTGCACCTGTTCCAACCTAGCGAGCTGTTGGCCTTGGCCCCCCCTTTCCTGGCCAATCGAAGCGGGACTCGAGGCCATCATCTGAAAAAAAATAAAACAACAACACCCTAGCCTAGTTCTCGCGCTCGTTAAAAAAGAAGAAGAAGAAGAATTCTTGCGCAGCGCTCTTTGTCAGATAAATGTGCAGGAGCGAATGCCAATGCGATAACCGTTGCATATCCAGATGGTACGACACACTCTACAGTGGGATTATTCCCAGATGTTGGTTCAGTGAGCCAATTTTACATGAATTTCACATCAAACATTTTTTTTAGACCGTCATGCATTGCATCAGAACATAACAGTCTGCAGTGTTTCAGAGTTCACATCAAACAGTTCCAACTCTGGAAGGGGAAAAAAAAACTTTAACAGGTGACTAAAAGATCCCGTGGTCCAAATTTTACCGGGTTTTTGGTGCATGTATAACTAGGAACATATCCCTGCTTGACACCTTTTGCTAGGCATGTGCTTGAACTGGTGAGATTTCCCAGCTAGTTCAGAGCATCAGCAAGCTACGGCATCGCTAGAGGTAGGCAGTGCATGCTGCTAGTGCCCAATACGCGTATGCCAAGGCACTTACCTTGGTTCGAATTGAATCATGTGTCGAGCTCAAGCCAGCTGTGGTTAGGTGTAACGATTGAAAGATAGGTGATTGATGGCACACAAGATCAGCAGTAGTTGTGATGAGTCTGTGACGTGCAAGCCAAGAGGTTTCCATAACGAGCATGCAGGATTATAACGATGGGCCGGCAGAATTGTATTATTATGTAAGCAGTAAAGTACAGTGGCAGCTTGTAGTGTTTGGATAAAATAAGAGTTTAGGATGTATGGTTAGGACTAGGAGTAGCACTGCATCATTGAGGACAGGGTGTTCTGAAAAGGTGTAGCTGGATGGATGTGGCTGAGAGCCAGCTGATGGATGTAGAAGCTTAGCAATGGCCAGATTGCCAGCAGAAGGAAAGCCTCCTAACTGAAAAGGAGACCCATCACCCATGGGACAATCATGTTTGACATAGTAAAAGGAAAACAATAATGCAAATATATGTTAAATGGAAAAAGTTCACATATTCACTAAAAAAATACTAATACACAACGACATAGTAGCTAGACCCGGTGGGGAAGGAAAAAGTTTCATGAAAAAAAAAATAAGACGATGGCAAAAAAGGAACCTAATGGCCCCATCGGTATGTACTTTGATAGTTTGGGATATAGTTCAAAGCCAATAATTCGTAGCGTGTACTATGCTTTAGAAAAAGAAAAGTATCACGACCTAATATTCTAGGACAACTTCTGCATCGATAATGATAAACAGTGTGGCGTTCCAAGACCAACTAGAGAGTTGGACTGTTGAATAATCACAAGATACTTTATTTTTCAATACGATCAAGGATCAACACATAATTTACAGCCTAGGATGCATATCCAATACCATAACATAATTCCACACTCACATTACACACAGCTAGATAGCCTGGCACGCCAAGGCATTAGACTTTGTCCGATTACAGGGCTCCAAGCAAACATACCACTTTACCAATTACACACTCAGGACATGTAATACACGCAACTGCTTATAGTAATCAACACGAATTGCTAAGATGGGATGGGCATGGACCATGTGCTCTGAAGAGCTCACGTTTCATGATTTGCTCTGACCCGCATCCAGTTCTATGTTCTGAAGCCTAAGCTTCCTCTCATCAGAAAGGAGCTTCGCAAACCGTGTGAGCATATCAGCATATGTTCGAGTACGCCTATCTTTTGGCATTGGCTCGATGTAGCTGTTCTTGCAATCATCCTTGCTTAGTAGCTTATGCAGAAGGTTTTCTCCAATCTTAATCAGCCCTTGAAGATTCTTCTCGGTTGAGAGGTCGGCTGACACAGCCGCTATTGGTATGTTGTGTTCCTGCAAAACAGTATATGAACATTGACTTTCAGCATATATTCGCAGGACAAGACTTGGGAGTATTGACATTGGCTTGTAAACACATGGGACATCTACCTGAATGCGCAAAAGTTGGTCTGAGCATCCAATTGCTTTGAAAAGGTTTGCAACATGACTATCAGTCATGTCTGAGCTAGCATGCAAGAACATGTGCAGCAAAGGCATGGTATAGTGCCAGCCAAGCCATCGAAAAATGCCCCAATTAGAAACACGCAATGCATCAAACTTGATGTCTTGCTCTGGAAGACCCGTGCCTAATGATATTACCAGATATCTATTGTAATCCAAGGGCTTGGTTTCAGGGAATTCCTTGCTCCTCATCTGGATCTGCTTTGTTATCTCACTCATTGCCACTAGAGTCTGTCAAATTAGAGGGCAAGGTGGTCAGTTAGCATTTACATTCTCTTATGTCCATTTTGGTAACCAAAGGTTGATGCATAGAGGTTATGGAAGATCATAAGGGGCTGGGGGGGGGGGGGGGGACTATACTCTGCCTACAAATTTAGTAGTGATAAAAATGTACAGTTAAATCTAGAGCACATATGAATTTGACATGAAACCCAACCACAATTGTAACATCGGTATCAACACCAAAGAATTTAACATACCGGATTGTTTGCGACAAGGCCCCCATCAATAATGTTGAAGCTCCGTGATGCACCAGTGTGATAATCCACAGTTTCAAAATAGTGTGCAGGGAGAACGGTTGGTGCTGCAGATGTGCCAATACACACATCAGCAAGACGAGCATCCATCAAGGTATTAGATCTTGCCTGCACCATAACAAAAATATTAGTTCACCCTAAAGAATCAGTGAAGGCATCACATACACTAAGTTTAGAAATTGAACCTTAAATGTGCTGAATATTGTTGGCTTTACACATTTAACATCATAAGTAGGAATCACAACATTTGTCAATGTTTCTTTCACTCTCGTGTCGCCAAGCAGATCATTGATTATTTTGTGCAGGTACCTTCCGTTGTATTTCGGCCCAAAGATCATCTTAATTATGTGTAGGATCTTGCAGAACCAACCAAAAAATCCAGTCCTGGTTGCGATATCAGACGAAGGAATAAGGCAAAGTATTCCCATGTATTCCTCTCCAATAACAGATAAATACAATTCACTTCAGAATTAGCTATTCACAAGCAATTAAATACCCTCCAAGAAGCAAGAACTATGATTAATAGTCGAACATACAAACCTGCATGGAAAGATGTGAGGACAATGCTTGAGATAAAATGGCACAATATCCTTGGCCTCACAGCATGGTTGCTTAGCATTGCTCAGCGATGGAGTTGCTAGCATAGCAGTAATGAGGCCACCTGTGCTTGTGCCAGCAATGACGTCAAAGTAGTTAGCTAAGCGTGCATTGCTCCCATCAAGCTCCTAAAAATGGCAAAACATACCAGCAAATAAATAACCCTCAAACATGCATGCGTGTGAAGAAAAAAAATGTTGGTCACCAAAACAGACCAAAATTCAACTTACGGAGATCAAAGGCTGCAGTTAGAGTCAACATTCAGACATAGTTATGACAATAATAATGATATAATAAAAGCTGCTAAGCTATATATATATCAGAGAAACATAGGATCAACCTGAAGTTTGGACTCAAGGAATGCGAGGAAGGTAGCGGGGATGATACCCTTAACCCCACCACCATCAATACTCAAGATTGTAATCAGATTTCCCTTGCTCGGTGGTGGGCATGCATACTTATTTTCCATTGCAGAGGTAAACAAGTAGTTCAATTGACCACGCTATGTCTTCTCAATTGTCCTTAAGAGGTACTTACGAATTCTGACATGAGAAATGCTATTTTTATAGGTGTGGGAGGCTAAAGATAACTCATGCTGAAATGCAAAAAGTTTTGATTGTAGTACAAATAATGGTTGCATCTATTTTGACATGCTAAACTGCTGGCAAGCTTATCTGAGATGATTTCTGTATTTTTCTATAGACATATCTTTATGCATTTGTTCAATAAGATACGTAATTTACACATCATGGATTGCTCATATGTTCTGCACCTTTCAGATCCTGTTTTTTCTGTATTAGCTTTACTTCTAATTCGAATATCATGTGGCTACAAGCTTGGTTATCCCACAACTTGGCACACAACTGGGGCAAGTAAATGTTCACACCTTCTGTGAATTACAATGTCCTTTATGCTTTAGATGTGCTACTTTATTGAGCTTTTAGATCCTTTAAGGCTTATCTTATCTTTTACTTGAGAAAAACCATTGAGCAAGAAAACTAAATAGAGGATTGGGTATCTGGAATCTCTGAGTCCTCCAAAAAGTCATCAGCTAACTTTATTGCAGATAAACTCATAACCCTGATGCTTGGACGTTAACCTAGAGTCCTCTATTGTCATTCATGCCAGCTGTTTTCCATCTAGGATGTACCAAAGAAACATGACATGTGCCGCATGACATAAAGGAACTTCAGATTATAATTATCTGCACAAGTAAAGGGTGCCAGGACTTGTATAAAACAATTCAAATTTTTTAGCCATCATGAAGAAGTTTGTGATGGTGAGTGAAACAGAAAAATCTTACCATAAGATACAACAAAAGAAAGTCTTAAACAAGATGTGTCAAAATTCCTAAAATGGCCATCTTTAAAGTCATTAACTTGTAGGTGAGGACCTGCAGATCATTGGTTCCTTAATCTAATATCATAACACCATATAGCATAGCAGTGTGCCATACTGGTATAGTGGCACGTCATCAAGTAGCTAGCCTATGAGTAATTAAATTATTAAACCATCAGATACCAGAGCAACTCGAAATCTTTGTATGTTTCTTCAGACATTGGCCCTTCTCATATTTGTAGCTCACCAAGACTATTTAACCAAAAATTTATGAAAGCATTCCAAATTCAGCAAAGCAAAAATATAAGATAACTGATGCAGTAAATCAATACCATATAGATAGCCCATGGATCATTGCGAAGTTTCGATTCGATTGCCTGTTCTCCCAAATTGACGCATCGCCTGACTATCATACACTCTTCTCGCTCATCGCCTTTCAGTGTATGCACAGTTCAGCTCCACCCCTCATCACTCAGATAGCTAGGCTTCACGGCATTGTTAGATTCCGGAATCCGCTGCTGAAGTAGCATTCGTGCTCTGGTGCTTTCCCAATCGTGCTGAGATCCCTTTGTTGCCGCCCCTCCATCTCTGCAGGCCAGCCATCGACGCCGCAACGGATTAGCACATGATCCAGCCTCCAAAGGACAAAGGGTTCGCCATAAATTCTCAAGAGGTAGGGGATCAATAGTTCAATACCTCCAACGATTGGCGAGTTCTCTGCTCTGAATGATGATGGGAGCCCACGATACATCCATCAGAACACCTGTTTGCAAAACATAAAGGTAAAAGTTCAACGATTTTGCTAATTGCTACGTTATCAGCAAAGTTCCAATAAAAAAGGAACCGCGAGCTCCTCGTCAATCTCGAATCGAAATGTGAGAGCGAAATGCCGCATTAATTAAAATCCTATGCAAACAAGACAGCCATCACTCACTCACTCAGCAGTCAGCACGCGAACCAGTACGTGGAAGCTGTTGCGATGCAGAGCGATTGGATCTCGCGGCGGCCGCTGCCGCCTCCATCTCGTCTCGTACCTCCTCATCGTTTGGGGATGGCAAAACGCGCAAGCTCTCTGGTCTGCGGGGCAGGGATGCAGCCTGGCCGACAAAGTGGATTTGCGGCGGCCGGAACCGCCATGGCCATGGTGAGCTCGTCGCGGCGGCGGGTTTCCCCTCTTTTTTACAAAAGAATCCTGATACACCTTTTTCATAAACCTCCTAAAATGGATCCGCTACTATTAATCTCGATCCAAATATTTACAGAAAACCCCCTAAATTGGATCGCGACTATTAGGCCTTGTTTAGTTGGCAAAATTGGGAGGTGCCAAATTACTGTTACAGCACTGTAGCACACTGTAGCGTTTCGTTTGTATTTATGAATTATTATCCAAATATTGACTAATTAGGCTCAAAAGATTCGTCTCGCAAAGTACAACAAAACTGTGCAATTAGTTTTTAATTTCGTCTACATTTAGTATTGTACCGCAAGTTTGATGTGATGGGGAATCTTCTTTTTGCATAGTGTCAAAGTTGGGAGTTGGGAGTGAAGTAGACAAGGGGTTAATCTCGATCTAGATATTTACATAAAACCCCCTATTTTTATCGCGATTAATAATCGCGATCCAATATTTTTCAAATAATGCCCTCCTCGACCTGATTATTTACAAAATAGTTATCCCGCCGTCCTCCGCGGTCTCTCTCCCTACCCGTCCGGCGACGGCGACGGTTCGCCGATTGCCTCGACGTCACAAATGGGCTTGCACTCCTCAAGTCCTCATCGAGATCTCCCCTCCTATTATTGAAAAAAAAAATCTCCCCTTCCCTGCCACGCCGCCGCCGTCCCTCCTCCCTCGGTCCGGTCACGACGCTCGCCACCCCGTCGCGGTCTCGTTCTCCAACTCCAATTACTGGCGCTATTGCGTACCTCCCGATGCCGGTGGTGGCGACGCGGCCGTCAGGCGCTTGTCTTGCCTGGCGTGGCGATGCTCAACTCGCCGGCGGTTGGCTGAAACAAAGGGTGCCCGGCCGCCGGCCGGCTGTCCTTGCGCGCCGCCGTCTCTTGCCGTTCTGTACAGTAGTGATTTCAGTACCCCCTGCATGTCTGAATGCTCTCAAGCATACAGCCGTCAAGGTCGCTAAACTGAAGTGAACGAAAGCCAAGCAAGATGTGATTTTGGAGTCATAGGCTTATAGCCGAAAGTTTCAACAAAGATGGAAGGTGCAAACAAAAGGAAAGACATGATTCTCGGTTACACATTAATTCTTCAACAGCGACACGGCAGGAATTTGGGTAAAAGATTATTCCTTTCACGACCAACAAATGAACAAATACTGTGCGATCCAGATCCACGCACACGAGAGATTACCTATACATTTCTATTTATTATGAGTCTCCAACAGTAACAGAAATTTGTACACCTTGTCGAGGATTGTAAATGTACACTTGAAAGAATAAACTCCAAGAACGGGGAGTAAGAAAGGGTGCCAAGGAATGACTCGGAAAACTTGTAAATTCTCTTGTATACAGACTTGAAAAGTGAAGGGTCAAGCTACCGTCCAGCCGCTTTCAGGAACTTGTCGTATGGACTTGCAGGAGGCAGCCTGAACGAACAGTCAGATTCACTGGATGCTGAATCGCTGCGGCGCATGCGCCCCTTCCTAGTTGATTGCAACTCATGCTCGGATCGCAGAGATGACTGCAATACATGACAAGCGATAAGAGTGATGTTAAGATCTGAACAGAACTTTCCTCGAGGAAAAAAACACGAGTCAGAAATCTGAATGATACATGTGGTATCTAGATTTTGCAGATATACATGCCTCGTTTGTTTCAAGTCCATTTACCCCGGTTGAACCATGGGAGTCAGTCCTTGAATGCTTGAAGCTCAATAGAACAGACATCTTCTGTTGCTTTTCCATAACCAGGGCTTCACATTGGCTCTTCATTTGGTCGTAAGGTACAGGGTTGGCAGAGACTGGAACATTAGCGACTTGCCTTGCTGTCTCATGAACCTGCATGGCAAACAGCTATGCATAAAAATGATGGGACTACACATGGTCTAAAGCTAACAAACAAACTAACAGGTGCGAAGCAGCAAAGGTTAGCAAAGATGGCACATACAGATTCTATTAGTTGGTTGACAGTTAGAACATCTGATGAAGCCATAGAACCAGATGTTTTCCTGTCAGATTGAGATCCACTGTGTTCGAAAATGATGTCATCGGCATCATCTAGCTCAGAAGGAACACCATCCTGAGGGCAGAAGACAAGTAGACAAAAAGGAAAAGTTAGAACAGCAATAATGCAGTCGTCAGTATTAACATTGTAATGCAAGATTAACTAATCTGTGAAGGATCACTAAGGACCTCATCAAAACAGTGGTCATCCTTTTCAGCATACATCGAACAAGAGTGTGGTGTCTCCATGAATAGCGGAGCACCAAGAGGAAATGAATCATCCAGGGAAAACTCTTGAAGAAGTTGTTCTTCTATCCCATTAAACTTCTGCAGGTCACCAGTAAAGACACTAAATTATCTATCATGTTCTTTGTTCAATACAAATAAATAAATAAATAAATAAAATACTAAATAAATCTATACACACCTCTGGTAAATTTTCAAACTTCTTCTTAAAATGGGACATCACGATTTCTATTAACTCCACATCATCCTTGTTTATGGCTGAAAGAAAGGCATGTGCATTACTTTCATCTTCCTCAGAACCATAAACCATCTCACTGTTCGCAGACTCTGCAGAGGTATTAATGAGTTGGCAGTCATCCATCACGCAAAGATGAGGATCAACCTGCAAAATCAACAAAAGAGTAAATGCAACTTGAACGAAAGAGTAAAATCACATTAAGTTGCTTAGGAATATATAAGGCTACAAGGGCTATAAAACACGCATGTAATATTTACATGCTCAGAATCAACGAACCATTTTCTCTGGTGCTGCTGCTTTGACAAGAGGAATTATCTGGTGAAGATCAGCTATTTTCGCTGAAAAGATGAGCATTGCTGATGCCATTGTATGCAAACACCTTCTACGAGATGGCTGCAAATCATCTTTATTGCAGTGAAAAGGTTAAGAGAGTAAATCAAGCCATACATTTAAAATATGACATGATATGGTAAAGCAAAATAAGAGAACATTCCTCTTTGGTGAAATCCTAACAGGCTATAAGTTCTTGAAACATCAGTTACTTATGTAAAAGTGGAGAAGGGAACAGAGCAGGAAATGGTGAAGGAACTTACTTTCTTGGCTAAGAGACTTTTTCCTGATAGAGAATGCCAACTGGAAACAGCGGACTAGTGCCACATGACTGGAGCTCTGCCATGAAAATACGTCGGTCACACAAGTGGTACACAGTACATTACTTCATGTCTTAAGAACATAATGATGTCGCTGGACCCAACTAGCCTGGGAATCTAAAAGGGCACTCCATGCTTTCTTGATAATAACATTTGCAAAAGAGAATGTAATACATAAATTTTAAATGGACACATTAACACGAACAGGGAGAATCTTTCTAGTTCTCTGCTCCATAATTCTTTCAGGGCCTTCCCTCAGAACAGAAGAGTATCCTCTAAGCTCACAAATCTTAGTAGCATATGTTTTATCTAATTAAGGGAAATTACATTTGATATTACAAAACAGTAGCCTTGGCTATGGGATAACAATAGTAATATATGCAGAATCTTGACTTACTTTTGATTTGGAACAAAATAAAGCAATGTTGTAGGTATGTCCCATTGCCTCAAAATTCGCAGGTGAGTTATCCTCCAGAGATGCTTGACTCCAAATAGATGAAAGAAGAAGATCAATCTGGTGGTTGTTCAACTTCATGAACTTTAGGTTCTGCTTGTATGGAAGAGAATAAGATGATAAATCAGTTGGACACTAACAAGCAATGCCAAAAAAAGGAGAACAAGGTAGTATAGATATGCCAGCTGGATTTCATACTTCATCGTTAAATGCTGTAAGATGATGTTCATTCAGACATGGGCTCCCTAGATACTGCCTTGTATTTGGTTCTGTCAGTGCGTATCCATTCTCAGGACCAACTATAGCTTCTGATTTGTCATTTTTCTGCAAGGATTCTTGGATCTTGTTTTTGGTCCTCATTTCATTGATTATGGCTTCAGAAGAGAAAGCTGAGAGAGCCAACAGGCGTAAGTTCTGCAAATCATCACCCTTCGCTGGGATAGGAAAGCTCATGGCTGACCATGGACACAGCAGTGAAGGTGCGACAATGGTGGATAGAACACGATGTGAACCGATCCTTGTCTTATTGTCTGGATGCAACATTGCTAAGAGAAGCTGGTGAAATAAAGCTTCAGGAAATGCCTGAGATATGCACAAGAAATTCACGTTATCATTTTTAAAGGAAAAAAATACTTCTCATGCAGTACAGCAGTAGTGGGCATGCCCGGAACTTGCCTTCTGATGGTATGATGACTTGTAGACAGAAGCTGCTATTTGTGATGTGCGATAAACAGATGAAATTGTTGATCTTGCGATGGTAGCAGTATGAGAGAGATTCTCAAGCATTACCCCAACCATGTCAAGAATAGGACTAACATCCCCAACCTATGAAGTGAAATGAACAAGTTAAATATCTCTATGATGAGAGCAAGGGGTAGTTAGTAACAAGGAACCAAAACAATATGATAACCTTTTCTGTCAACTGCACGAGGCAATCCTCCAAGGCCACATGGAGTGCACTGTTCCACTTGTCATCATCAGCATGAGCATTAGATGCTTCAATAGCAAAATGCATACATTTGCGCAAGTGCTTTATTAAGTCGCTGATTGCAGTTGCTATTGTCACCGATGCCTTCAACTTTGCATGCCTTGCAAGATTTGAGGCAACTTTTACAATGTTGATTTGCTTGGCAGGTTTCTTGGCAATAACCTTATGATCTATGTGCTTTATAGTGAAAGATAACAACAAATGGCCATGTTGCCCTGGCAATATTGGGGAGAACAGGAAGTTAACAGAGTATTTAATTTGTCTGCTGTTGAACAATAGTGATTGAAAGGCATAATTAAATGGGGGGGAAAGGAGAAAAAGAAATTACATGGGTGGAAATTGCTGCACCTGATTTGTCCATCAGTTTCTGCATTTCTTGCAGAACAGATAGAGCGATCCCATTTTCAGGAGACCAATAGTCATGGTTGTCAAAAAGGCGGAAGAGAGGATCAAGAACACGCCGCACTGTTGTTGCCTCCTTTGCAATATTAGCCATATTACGTAAGCAAACCCTAGCCCAATGTGCTGGATTTTCAGACACAGACCTGCTGACACATTAAGCCATTATAGGAATGAAAGATGCAAAAGGATCTGGAAATATGAAAGTGACACATTACACTGGCAGGAGAACTCACATTGTATCAGATGCCACTTTGGCACTGTTTTGTCCAGACACTGGTACCACAGCCAAGTTCCCATTGATGACCAAATCATCATCATCTTGAAGTCTGACAACCTCTTTTATTGAGAGGGTTTGATTAACCTCATAACAGCTTATGATCACTGAGACAACCTGTGTTCAAGAATGAATATGGAATTTAGACAAAACACTCCTGATTTCAGAAATGTTACTTTTTTTGTTTCATGAAAATTAATGTTGAACTCCTTTCAATATGAAGTAGTCTATATCTACAATTTTCAGAAGTCACTGATTCTGATTGTATCTTTTGCATGAAATGGGTTATCCTATTCCTTATACAAAATGAATCAATTTAATACGAAATAAAAACTTACTTCATCAAGTTTGATTAAAATATGAAAGTGATGACCATGTACGAAATTAATTATGCACCTTGTAACAATATAAAAGCAACAAAGACTTACTTCATCAAGTTCCATTGAAATGTGGGAGTGATCACCCATGTATTGGACCTGATAACAAGATGGCAGTCAGATGGTACACACCACAAAAGGTAAAATATTAGGAAAACCAAGTCATAACTGGGTAAAACAAAGAAGAATATTTGCATGATTACAAGCCACACTGCAAATGAAATAAAATGAAAAAGTCATGTTTTGTTTTTACCCAACTTGATCGTGCTAGACTACATTGATAATATTTTTGGCTAAGGGAATAAAAAAATCTGCAATGCAAAGCAACCAGGAAAACTTAAACTTAGAGACTAAGTGTAATATACATGTTGGACCTAAAAATCTCCGAGTTATATCAATGTAGTACATACAATATATCTGTGAAGAACACCTTATAGGTTTATACTATTCATAGGAAAATTTTAGTTAGAAAACTGTTACCATAGAAGCAAGAGCCTGAAGTGCAGCAGATCGAAGACGGAGGCCTTTATCATCTTCCCTTAGCTCTTGACCAATTTCGCAAAGTTTTGGTATGAGGCCTTCCAAATTAAACATATGCGTGCTGTCAACCTATAAAACATATCTAATTAAGTTAAATAGATGGCAACATCTATCAGAAAATGCAAATTGTTGCAAGTTATGTAAACAACCTGGCCATTGAGAAAGTCAATGAGCATTAGACAACCCAGAACCCGTAGATCATCATGTGCTTTCTGATCAAGAAGAGTGCGAATGGTGCTTAATGAGCTTGTGGCTAGCAATGGCCTGAATCAAGAATAATATGATAAGCATGAGAGCAAGGAACTGTTATGAATGCGTCATTGGTAGAACAGAACCTTAACACATACCTGTGCTCCTTGCATGAGCAGAGAAGTTTTCTATAGATGCAGGGCACAACTTTGGCCAAAGTGAAATTCTCGTGCCTCAAATCTTTATAGAATCTCTGTTCAAGATACTCCGTTATCTGAACAAAAAAAAGGTTCGAGTGTGACCATGAATTCTGGTTGCATCAAGCTAATTCATTCATTTCTTGACGTATTAGCATTAAGTACAGAAAAAAAGCATCAGCTTTAGAATTTTCCATTAGGGTGATTGTTCAGTTCAACTCAAATCCATTTTTTTTCATTTTTCTTGCGCTATTGCACTCAATTTTCTCACAACCCTCAGTTCAGTCTTAATTCTTGGGGAAATCTAAAATGATTGTGTCTCTGTTCTGTGCAAAGGGGAGAGAATGTTGAGTGTGTTACCTTTGGTATGCGTGTTGGATTTCTCGAGACATAATCACAGAGTTTCCCAATTCTTCTATCATTTGGTTCTCCATCCTATATAGCGCAAAAAGTTCAATTGTCATCAAATTTCCTCTCAGTTTTGACCACACACCCAATTGCAGAAATACAATTATGATCAGAAACGGCTGGAATCTAAAAGCAATGCAGAATTCGACATACTGGTGGCAGCTGGTAGATATCTGAGATGATCTTCTTGTACCGCTTGACAGGCTGGCGGGAGCGTGCCCGCAGCGAGGGGCAGAAGTAGCAGAGGCTGCTGCAGGCGGGCAGCACCCGCCGCGACATCACCCCCATTTTCCTAGGGTTCTAGTCTCCGATCCCACCAACAAAAGGACGAGCTGAACAATTCGTCTTCCTGAAGCAAACGCGATTCCTGATGCCTTGGTATACTCTTGTGGCCCCAAAAATCCAAATTTTGGATAAGATTGGGCTCAAACAACAGAAACCAGCACTTACAGCAGAGACCTCCCACTGTAACGGTAAACCTCTTGTTCTGCTACTCTCGGGACGGCACAGTGAACTGCTCTTCGATCCAACAGGTCTCGCAACAGCAGCGAGTTCAGCAGCGGCGATTTAATGACCAACCACCTTCCGCTTCGACCCTTTGCCGAAGCCAAATCCAAACCAAACCAGGAAAATTCCCTTCCAGTCGGCCTGACTTTGACCAAATCCACTTCGACACGAGATGGAGAAAACCAATTCCTTCAGTCAAATCCCACGTGAGGAGCCGCCAAACGGGGACAAGGAAAAGAGTGCGGCTACACCCCGTCGCGCAAACCGAATCGGGATCCTCAAATCCGAGAACGGCCGCCCGATCAGATCAAACTCCTGCGGAAGATCACGCAGCTTTCTCAGCGCCCACGCCGCAGATCGCACCGGGAACGAGAACGGAAGCGGGCAAGCGGCAACGAGCAATTCCGGCGAGAAACCCGGAGCGAGGACGGATCCACCCACCTGGAGGCCGTAGCCGACGCGATCGCCCCCCGCGCGCCGCCGGCTCAACTCAAGTACTCAACTCGACCCGCCGGACCGGACGCCGTGCCGCCGCCGGTCGTGCGCGGCGTGGAGCGGTGGTGGGGTGGGGGTGGGGCGCGGCAGGTCGGCAGCTGGCCTGGCAGGGTAGTTTAATGCGATGCGCCGCAACGGTCGCCTCACTCCGCTGTAACTCACCGGCTCGGCTGCTGGATACTCGTAGCCGGCGTGCGGCGCGATTGCCGCAAGCGCGTGGGCGATTTCTCCACCGTGCGCGTGGCAGCTGGGAAGGGGGAGAATATTTCCGGGGGCTTTTCGGTAAAAAGGCACGTTCTGTTGCCTCTTTCCTGAGCTTCTGACAGATCGGCCTCCTCGTCGGATGGGATGGGCGAGCTCAAGGCTCAAGGCTGGCTGCCAGCTCGGGCTCGCTACTTCGGTTCAGCCTGCAGGCTCTAGTAGCTTGGAAAGACCTTCATGCCCTCCAGCCGTTCGCTTCCTCGGCTAGCGATGGAGGGCAGAGTGGGAATTCTGCCGCTCCTCCCAACCGTGCTGACGTGCTGTCCATTCTCCCGATTGCTGGCTCTGGCTCCAAAAGCTGTGTCGCGCGATCCGAGCCCGGAGCGGCAGCATCGCAGCAGAGGTTGGAGAAGGACAGCGGCGGCGTCGGGAATGGAAAGGAATCTGTCTCGCGCGTCCACCACCACCACCTGTCCTTTCCTGTCCTACGCACCAACACCAACGAGTGGCGACCGCGTCCAGGCGTCCTCGTCGTGGCGTGATTAGCGAGCGTTGCCGTGTTGGTGGTTGGCGATTAGCGAGCGTGACAGAGCTTCTTGTTCATTGAATCAGTACTGTAATTAGCTGCCTTCTCTTTTCTGAACCAAGGATTAGCAGAGTACCGAACCGTGGCTGTGTTACTACTACTGGCTAGCCTGTCGATGCTCGCTAATGGCGACAGCTGAAAAGCTGGACTGTCACTCAAGGCCATCCTTTGCCGTTGAGGGGGTAGTAGTACAGAAAGCTATAGCTCGACAGTCGACAGATAGGGGCCATAGGGGCACTTGTCAAAAGCTTTCGTGTCTTTTGATGTGGGGGAGAGAGAGAGAGAGAGAGAGAGAGAGAGAGAGAGAGAGAGAGAGAGAGAGAGAGAGAGAGAGAGAGAGAGAGAGAGAGAGAGAGCCGTAGAAAGAGTTGTTTCACAACAAGGCACCCAGGGGCCAGGGCATGCCGCAGGCTGCCTGTGTGCGAATGCGTGATTCCGCTGCGTGTGCTGCATGCAGCAAAGCGATCTGATGCATCACAAAAATCTTGCTTGGACCTTGGTTGCCAACAGGCCAAATATGCCGGAGGAATATCTGCCCTGAGTCCTGACTGAAACGTGGCGCGCAGTTTTGTTTTGTTTTTTTTCCGAGATGAACGTGGGCGCGTGGGCGCGGGTTTGCTCCTTGACCTCTAGAGAATTGAAACGCACGTTAGGTGAACAACGCAGCCTGTAGCCATGGAAGTGTTAGCTACGTCCTCCTCTCCCTGCCTCCCATGTGCCTAACTCAATCGGCAGGTTTTGTTTTGGGACATGGATACGTATGGATGTACTCCGCACCTACACCGGCGGAGCCCTGTTGGGGCTATAGTGGGCTCCGACCCCCACTTGCTTGCCCGTGGATGGATGGGCGTCTCCGATGCATGGACTCGACCTGGGTTTTAGATCGGGCCCAACATTGATTTAATATCAACTAATGCAAGAGCTGCGGTATAGAGATGGATACTTATCAATCAGTAGATTTTGTTTTGGGGACATGGATACGCCTTGCAACTAATGTTATCAGAGTAGTTCATGAATCCATTCTCATACCACGTTACCCACCTACATGTAGAGAGCAACGACACTGTCCATAAAATATAAAAAAGAAAAGAAAAATATAAAAAGGAAAAAAAGTATTATACGTAAATGAAAAAAAGAGAAGGAATGAAAAGAGAAAAGAATCTAAAAGAGGGGGAAATGAAAAAAGATAAAAAGTACCATCTATGAAAGAGCAAACCAACATTTGGTATAAAAGAGAAAAGAACAATATAAGAAAAATTAGTATTATCCATAAACAAAAAAAAGGAGAAGAAAAGAATAGAAAATAAAAAATATGCTAAAAGAGGAAAAAGAAAGAAAAAAGGGGCAAAGAAACGAAAAGAAAATTGAAAAAGGGAATATTATCGAAAATAGAAAATCTATCACATGGGCCGCGAAATATACATGGACCGAACGAAGGAAAGAGTAAGAAAAAAAATCAAGGCATTTATCTTTATTGGGCTTCAACCGGGCTGCTAACAGGCCACGCGCGTGCAACTTCTGAACTTTTTTAATTTTTATATTTTTTATTTTAGCATTTTGAAAAATATATAGTCAAACAAAAAAAATTGCAAAACTAGGCTATTATCGTCGGCTGGGTCGGCGGAAGGGCCTTACCGCCGGCCCAGGCGGCGGTAACGGTACACCCCTCCGCACCATATTTTCAAAAAATCATAACTAATTCATATAAATTCGGATAGAGATAAACTTTATATGAAAATTGTAGATCTCGACGAGATCTACAACTTTGTAGTTAAAACTTTTTTCATTTGATATCATATTGGTACTCAAATAATCAACACAAGTTTTAGATCCAAAAATTTAGATCTGAAACTTGTGTCGATTATTTGAGCACCAATATGACATCAAATAAAAAAAAATTTACCTACAAAGTTGTAGATCTCATCGAGATCTACAATTTTCATATAAAGTTTATCTCCATCCAAATTGATATGAATTAGTTATGATTTTTTGAAAATATGGTGCGGAAGGGTGTACCGTTACCCCCTCCTTAACGCCGTCGAGGACTCCATAAGACCATAACGTTCTCCCAATCTCTTTCCCTCTCCCGCTCGGCCGCTCCGCTCAATCGGAGATGGCCGACGAATTCATCTACGCCGCTTCCCGCGCGATCTCCATTTTGGGGGAGGGGGCTCTGAGAAGCAGCGCTGCCGAGCTCGTGAGGCTCGCCCTCGAGCACGTCAGCGTCGACGGTGTGCCCGACAACAACCTGACGGCAGCCGCGGAAGCGTTGTCCCAGGCGGACAGCGCGAGAAGATCGTAGGCCGTCCTCGACCTTCTCAATACGGCTACCGCGCTGGAGGGCACGCTTGGGGTCAAGCTGGATGCCTTTCGAGGCGTCGCGTCGGACTTGGCGAGCGCGTGACGCGAGCATCTGAAGACCGCAGAGGACACTGGATAGGGGCGGCGCGCCACGGCGAAGCTGGGGGAGCAGCGGGAGGAGCGGGTTGCGGGACCATGGTGGTGGTTGCTGCTCCGGGGGAGGGGGAGGGTCCAGCGCCACCGCAGGAACAGCTTGGAGACCCGCCTTTTCGCCGACGAGGATCCGCCTCTGCCCCCTCAGGTCTGGCAACAACAAATCGGGATGAATTTTTTGGGGTTCATGCCCTTCGCTGGGGATTGCGGGTTTACGCCCATTCAATTCGGAAGTGTTTATAGGCAACAGGCGCAAAGGATCGCCCAGAGATCTCCGTCGAGTTGCTACTCAAGGAGTCGAGGAAGCACGTGCGCGACGAGATCTTACCGCGAGCCCGCATCATCCAGAAGCTCGCCAACGATGTCGGCGTGCCCCATTGCCACCTGGATTGGGCCATGCACGCATTGATGGGGCTAGGCAACGCAAGCGCGGACGTCGCCGAGCTCGGCACCGCAGCGATGGAACTGGAGCGAGAGGCCATCTCACGGCTCCGCGCTCCAGTGGCGGAGCTGGCGGAAGCGTGCCTGAGGCACCAGCAAGCAGCAGAGGCCATGGAGGCAGTGAGCGCGCCACCGAGGAGAGGGCACAGCAGAGAGGGAATGCTGCTGGCAGCGTACAGAATGAGCCACCACCTGGTCCTCCTCAGCCGTTGTTATTGGCCATGGATCGATGGAACGCATATACCCAAATTACACCAGAACAAGTATTGTGTTAATCACGTTTGACTTTAATAATTTCTAAATGAGGGTAGACTGGGATTATGCTATTTGATGACATGGGAATTAGTTATTGTGCAGATGGATGACACATAGACCCAAATTTGATTGCAGCACATGTACTAGTCTAATTGTTGTCTGATTGTTCACTGGCATTTTGCTTACCAATTGCATTGTTCTAGTCGAATTGCTGTTTGAATATTTACTGGCATTTTGCATACTAGTTGAATTGCTGTATAATCATTTACTGTCGTTCCGCATACCTGATTGCATTGAACTAGTGGAATCGTTGTCTGATTATCCACCGGCATTTTGGGTACCAATTGCTCTTTCTCATTATTCTTATTCCTGCAGGGAAACCAGTGGGAAGCAAGCATGCAGGGATATGCTCTGAGTGGTTGGTTTAGTCTGGTGCCCTACCTGGCAGCCAGCACCGGTAATGTGCCAAGGGCTCTCAGCGACGAAGATAGATGGAAAATTAATCTGGTACTCTCCTCCTGTTTTACTATTGTGGCCATTGGTGTTCTGTTGACTTCGACCGCTAGATCTTGGGTTGAGCGCTTGCTTGCGATGATATCATCTCGAGTTGGAATGTTTGGTACGTTTTTACCTCTATTGCTATATATATATCATATTTTGCTCATCGAGCAGTGCTAGGTCTCACCTGCTTCTCCACATCCATTGTAGGTATCAGCATCTTTGCCATATTATTCATCTATTGGATCCTTGGCATCAAAGCCCCAGGCACTCTTCACATCTCCTTAGGCTTTTGTGGCTTTGTTCATTTTGTTTTCTTGATATGGGTATGTTCCTGAACACAGTTACCATACTATCTTTGGCATTAGCTTTCCACCTTTGTGTAACCTTAACAATCAGCATATCTTGCCATGCAGGCATTTGTGCGAGCACTACAGGATGTGTGAGTCAGAAGGTGCGAGGAGCTCTTTCTTTGTTTTCATTGATCGGTCTGTCAGAGCCTATGGGGATTTGATTGTACAGGGATCAGTAAATAGGGATTTGATTGTTCGAAAAAGTGGTAAATGGGGGTTTGGCGTTTGAAAATGCTACAGTGAGTGCAGAATTGTGAGATAGTTTCCCAGACTAAACGTTTCACTCTTGCTCTGCTGTTATATCTTGTTCAGATTTGGCCGAACATTTAGCCTTCGCTGGTGATAATCTGTTTCTTGTTCTGGAATGCTTACACTGAATGTCTGAAGTAGCCAGCCATTTAGCCCTTGCTGGTGATAATTTGTTGTTCTGGAATGCTTGTGTCAAATGTCTGATCCTGTGGCAAATTCGTGACCGTTTGGGAAATCGACTAGCTTCAAGCCTGCAAGCAGGTTCTGGTCTTCTTTAGCCTCTTTTGCAGGTGTTGGTGAGCCTACCTCAGCCTTCTAACGGAGGGAGTAGAACTTGGATACCTGATTGCTCATGGACCCTGAAGGTGAGAGTTTTGGTCAGCTTGTATTTCGTGAAGACTTTGCTCCTTTTCCATCATTGTGAATGAAATATATATTTGTGAAGTCACACACAAATGAGCTGCATCCATGACAAATACTCCCCGCGTTCCAAATTGTAGGTTGTTTTGGGACTTGCAAAGAGTTCATATCCTTCGTGATGAGGCTTCTAAGAGCATCAGGCCTCGTTCGTGTTAGAAACGGAAGAAGTCTGACAAAAATATGATGAAGAACATGATAGATTTATGTATAGATAGTTGGGGTTCGATTTCATTCGGCAGAAGCAGATATTAGAAGGTCTAGATTACGCTACTCTACTGATAATTAGTGTTCGTATCAGGCTCAAACACACTTTAGCTAAACGAATAATGAACATGCTTACAGTCTGAAAACGGGCAATAAAGATACTTAAGCAGCGAACAAAGTGAAAAGCTGAAAACCGTAGGAGGGATGATGATCGTCGTTCCTTGCATGGTTGCGTTTGTGACTTGCAGTCCGCATCAAATCGCTGAACAAAGAACGACTTCGTTTGGTACCTCGAGTTTCTGAACTTTTTGAACCCGCAGACTGAAGAACGTCACCTTGCCCAGGGTGCTGCTTGTCTGCAGCGACCTCGAGCTAAATTCTCAAGGTCCATTATTTTTTAAAAAGAAAACTCTCAAGCTCCATATTGTATTAATCAAACATGTTTGACTTTAATAATTTCTTCATGAGGGTGGATTGGGATTATGCTATTTGATGACATGGGAATTAGTTATTGTGCAGATGGATGACACATAGACCCAAATTTGATTGCAGCACATGTACTAGTCTAATTGTTGTCTGATTGTTCACTGGCATTTTGCGTACCAATTGCATTATTCTAGTCGAATTGCTGTCTTACTGTTTACTGGCATTTTGTGTGCTAGTTATTGTGTCTGCATACAACTCTGCTCCTTCGATTCCGCACGATCCGCTTTCAGCTAACAGGCCGCGAAATATATCACATGGGCCGCAAAATATACATGGACCGAACGAAGGAAAGAGTAAGAAAACAAATCAAGGCATTTATCTTAATTGGGCTTCAACCGGCTGCTAACAGGCCACGCGCGTGCAACTTCCAGTGGTGAGCTGCCAATGGGCCAAATGTACGTTACTAGAGCCTGCTGGCGACAGCTTTTCCCCGTCCCCTCAGGCGGCACTGCGGCAGCGGCTTCCATGAGAACAGGGCAAGCTCAGTAGCTTGCACTTGGATAGATCATCAAGTTGAACCTTCGAAACATTCACAAGGAGCAAACCTTTTGAAATTACCTGAATTCCCAATTCTAAGAAATCAAGCCTACACACCTCCATAATAGTCCCAGAAAAGATATCACGTGCGAATCACTATCTTAGATAGTACAAATCCATACCAACACAGAAATATAAAGTAGCAAAAAAATAATAATATCATAAACATCGAGTACAACTCTTCAGCTCATGCCTGTACAAGTCCATCAGAACTGAATCACGAAAGGTAAAACATAGACGCAATGTAAACATGAGCTATGAAGAACACCATTTTCAGAGGTGACTTGAGCGAGGGATCATTCCTAATCTTCTCATCCATCGTTGTTGAAGTCATAGTCGGGCTCCGATCCTGAAAAGCCACCGTTTACCTGAGAAGCGGGTAGACCATGTCAACTCCCAATACCAGCGAGCTAAGGAAATGGGGGAATAATACTATATGCATGGATAAACCTATATATGGATGTATAGGTTATGTAGTAGCAGAAGTAACAATCAAGGATGCATCAAAGCAATACCATATTCGAGGTCAACACCTCACAACAAGGAAGTCGTCATAAACCACCATATCTTTTACCCAAGAATCCAGCACACAAACACTAGGCGATGTGAGAGCTCCCTCCCATCACATCTCAACGGCAAACGCCGATCCATCTCAAAATGGGGAGGTAGAAGAGTAGTAAAAATCTAGTCAGAGTATCAGATCAAAGGACTGTCCAAACTAGTGGACACAGACTATAGCTATAGGTTATACGCTCTGCAGAGATTGTACATCTGTACCCGCACGGATGGAGCCTGAACGAGAATCAACCGTCCAAACCCTACCTAACGGCCGAAGCCCTAGTAGGTGGCTAGCACTCTCCTGTTTCCTCGAGTTTGGTAGTGTCTTCCACTGCAGGGTACGCCGTCACCAGTTGGAGACCTCGAAGCTGTGAAACCTACCCACGCGGGGGTGCAGTCTGGTCAGAGTAGGACAACGCCTCGAACTCCGTACACTAATCCTCTAATCCGCATACAGGTTAAGCACTATCCACCACTAGTCTCAGACCGAACTCCGCCCATAACAAGACGAACGGCATATACGTAAATAGTTCAAAGAAACATGGTTAAACTGACTCGGACCGAAAGTGAGCATTCAACTCCACAAAGTATGTGCCGAAGCACCTGCAACGTACAAGTACGCCACCTGCTCCTCAGTGTCAAACAAGATACCCAACATAGGTATATGGGGTGGAGAAAGATCAGAATGCTCTTTCCTAGTAAGGCATTTCTCGGTACCAACCGTGCCTCGCTTCTGCCAAAACGCATCAGGATCACCTGGATCTGGTGTTTGGCCGGTCTTGGTGTGCCCTGCATAATCGTACGATCTCGGATTCTGCATTTTTATACCCGGCTCGCCAGCCGCATTGGCTTGCTAGGTATAAAGATATCTCTTATTATACGAGTTGCCAAATGGCGTCACTTGTAGATTGGTAGTTTATTAGTTCTGCTGAATAAATTTGAATGCTCCTCCTTGCAGCTGCCACACTTCTCGTGATCTTTTACTGCCACTGGTTGCTCTTCCCAGACTCAGTAGCAGCGCTTTGGATATTGGTCATTGTTTCAGCCGGTCTACACTTCATCATTTTCTTATGGGTAAGTGTAGGCCATAGTTATCTTATTTTATTTGTTCCCAACTTTCTATATAAAATTGTCAGCCTTTGACCTTTGTTATGTAGGCTTGCATCGATGGTGATATGTGATTGTGCATGCGGTGGTACTGAGATGAGTGTGGCATTCCAGAAGTGTAGCTTTGATTCTTTGCCAAAATTGTGCTCAACTGTACATTGGCTTCTCTTGGATTAGTTCTTTTGATCAACCTGCGACCTGTCTGTCAACATTATTCTTAGCCCCGGATTGTGTAACAGCGTGTGCTGTTCGCTGTTGATGGAATTGTCTGACCAGTAGTTCACTACTCATGCTGCTTTTTGTTTTTGCAAAAGGATGTATTGTATCAAATGCAACATACTCTCGCAATGTTATCTGATATGTTCTGAAATGAAATGTTCTTATCCTTTACTAGTTCACAGCCTCATGTCTTTTGAGCCTGCGATGCGTCACTGAATTTACAACATATATCAGCTCAACTGTCCTTCAGCAATTTCAAAGTGTAAATGTGTATAGAATAGAAATCAGGTGGAACACTCATGCTCAAATTGCAAAAACCATGTGAGTAGGGGGAGCTTCAATGAAAAATAAAAATCTATATAGAATTAGTCAATCTTGAATGGGTATCAGCAAACCATGGTGGATTTTATTGAGATACTCCTTGCAATGAAGAGACATGAAGCAGAATGCATAATAGGTTGTTTCCAACCGCTATCATAGAAGTGAGAAGCTAATATGGTAACCTCTAGCTTCCAAGAATCAGAAAAAGGTTCTCTCTGAAATACTACCAGCATAAGCCAAGCTACGCATATGCCTCTCCGTCTTCATGTGTAATGAGGAAGCTGAATCCTGAGAGTACCCTGATGGAGCCTGCAGAAGTTCCTGGTGGCCTGGCTCGCCCTCCGGAATAGTGGCCGGTAGCCTGGTTCCAGCTCCACGAACGCGAGGTTCCCCAGCGGCCTGGTGGATAAGAGCGGCATGTAAGGGAAGGCCATCGCGGTGGACGCCGGCCGGACCGGCGGAGACCAGGATTGGAACCTAACAGCAGGCACGGCGAGGGCGGGATCCCGGCGACCGGCAGGATGAGGGGGCAACTCGCAGACAAAAGTGATGAGATCGATCCGAAAATGCCTTCAGTTTTATCCGTGTTCGTCGATCGGCGAGTTCGATTACAACTTTAATTTGCCAACCCGATTCGAGTAAACGTGACTCAAGTGTACTCGTTGGTCGCGACCCGACCGTATAGGGCAATCGGCCTCGAGCTGTGTTGCGCGTGGAGATGTAGGCGCCTGTGGCGGTGTGCCGCGTTCACCAGCACCGCGCCGCCAGCTGTTATAGGAACAACGGTCGTGGCAGCCGTCGTCTCACGATGGAAGTTTTGCAAAATCCCCCTCGCTTCACTGCAGTAACTGAAGAGAGAGAGGGAAGCCGTCGCGTGGGGAGATGACGGCAAGCGCTCGTGCTCCCAGACGAAGAAGACGGCTGGCTGTGCGTTGTACGGAGCATCGCCTCCTCGTCGACACCGTGCGGATCCTGTTGTGCGCGCGCCAAATCTCCCGCCGTATATGTTTCATCTTTGCCATTTTCTCCACCTCGACAGTCTCCGCCGCCCTTGCGTGCCATTGCCGAGAGCTGCCTCTTCCCTCTCCAGCGATGTCTAGCAGGATGGCATCACTTTCGAAGAGGAAGGTCACGGTACCTTCGAAGAGCAAGACGGCGGCGGCAGCAGGAACGACGCGGGCGGTTGTAGCGGCAGCGGGTGCGGCTGCGACCAAAGTTCCTCGTGGAAGCGGTTCGGCTCTAGCACCCAACCTCGTCAGCCTCAGCAACAGTGCGACGGCGGCGTTCGTCGGTCGCGGAAGTAGCTCGTCCCCAACAACCAACCCCTCGGCAAGTTCGATTCATCCTCAATCCATGGCAGACAGCTTCAATTCTCCACCAATCCATGGCAGACAAGGCTACCCAATCCGATTTGGCGTTGTTGGTTCTTCACACGGCAGATGTGGTGGCTCCATCAGTCCAAGTTCCCCTTCATTTGGGAAACAATCCAGTTGGGATCCAGCATGGTAATTCCAAAAATATTTGCTAATTTTCTAATTCACAAGTTTACATATGTTGCTGCTTGTTGTTTTGCTGAGAGTATCTAACTAGGTATGCACTGCAATTATATTTTCCAGTTACTGATAGTGCTAATGTTTTTGGGATAGGAACTAGAAGATCTATGTGTTCACTTCAGTAGAATTAATAACTAAATTACCGAATGTGTATTTAGTAATCACTGATTTTTTCAAGGTACTGAATGTTTCCAGTTCAATAGAATTGGTGGCTGCATGTATGTGTTCAGTGATGATCACTGAATCAATAGCTAAATATGTTCAGTCGGTCAATTTAGAATTATCTTCAGTGTGCAGTCAGTCATTTTTTTGTTAAATGGATGCCATTTAAGATCAAAGTTGAATCTATGCTAACTAAAAACAAAGGAAATGCTAGCTCGTGTATCCCCTGGTAGAGAACTGTTTCAGTGAATATTAAGTTCATGTATACAATTTTGCAGGGACAACAGCACACACCCTCCTGGTGCATTTATGGGCTTATTCAACAACCAATCCCATTTATCACAGAATTCACATTTTGTTGGTGCTCCATCTCATTATGCACCTTTCAAGGCACCAAGGCCTGTCGATGTTGGTGTCAGTTTTGCCTCAATGGATGCACTGCAGCCTAACAACAGTTGAAATTCATCTCAAGAAGTACAAATTTTATCTGAACAGGAGGCTATTGAAGTTGATAGTGATACTGAGAATGTCAGGACAGAGAAGCGGATCTTGTGGACACCAGAAGAAGATGAGAAACTGATGAGTGCTTGGTTGAAAAATTCAACAGACTCATCCGTTGGAGCTGATAGGAACAACGAGCACTATTGGGGTGATGTTGTCAAGTCATACAACATGACTATCCCGTCACAGAGGAAAAGAAATTCAAAGCAAGCCAAGGATCGATGGCACAAGATTAATCGGTAGATTGATCTATATGAATCTGCATATTTGAAGGCTCGCAGATTATTCACAAGTGGCTACTCCGATCAGATGTGGATTGATACAGCAGACAAGTTCTATTTGGAAGACAACAAGAAGGCAAAGCTAGGTCCCTTTGTGTTAAAGAATGTTTGGAAAATATGCCGAGATGTGGCAAAGTGGAAAACATATAATGAAGACCTCAAGAATGCTCGTAAAAGAAAGTCATATTGCATTGAAGGACAAAAGGATGAAAATGATGATATTGAAGAAATGCTAGAGCGACCTATTGGACAAAAGGCAGCTAAAAAGGCTGCTCTTGCTGCAAAAATGAAGTCTAAAGGATCAAACCTGGATAATGATGGAAAATCAAAGGAATCGGCCATTGATGTGGAGAAGCTCGATAAATTTAGTAAAATTCAGGAAGATTTAAATGCAAACCGCATGAAGGTACTGGAACTACAACATAAGTTATCATCTGAAAAGCTTGAAACCACTAGACTGGCTCATCTTACTGCTCAAGAGACCAAAGAGGCAAAAAGGCTCGAGAAGGAATCAAAGATGATGCAAGCTTACAACTCTCTCATCTCTCAAGATACAAGTTCAATGTCTGATGAAGAAAAAGCTGAACGTGTTGCTGCCATGAAGTGTCTTAGGAAGTCTTTATTTCCTGAAATGAGCTAGTCAGGTATGCACACATTATGTAGTTTTATTTTTTTTCAGTTATAGAATAGCTGATAACTAATTATATAATGATTTCAAGTACAGGATAATTAATTTTGGGCGCTGAAAGCCACGGTGAGTTGTCTTCTGCTGAACAACAGAAAAATATTTGCTAGTTCTTTTAGTAAACAGCCCAGCTGATGATGGCCTGTTGCCTTCGTTTACACAGGCATTAGATGAAACCTACTTGTGTGAACATGTCTACTTGTCGAATGTTTGAATATGTCTACTTGTGTGAACCTGTGTGAATGCGTGGTAAACACCTGATCTGCCAGAAGCATGCATTTCAAGATTTTTCAGTTACTTGTATGTTAAATAGTCCACTATATGCATGTCTCCCCTTGTGAAATTGTCCACCGACTGCATGTCTCCTTTGAAACCGCGTACAGACTGCATATCTCCCGTATGAAATTCCATCCAGTCATAGGCTGCAGACTATAAATAGGTGGCTTGCTTCCATTCATTCAGCATAGAAACTTTGTTTTTCTAGTACTATGGAACCACATCCACCTGCCGATGATGAAGATGATCTACTAGAAGCCGATGACTTTGATCCTACAGAGGTGTTCACCGTGGAAGATTTCCTAGCAGAAGATGAAATTGTAGAAGAATTTGTGATGCAGATTGGAGATGGATTAAAGGCAGACATCGAAGGAGGAACATCGTCTGTGACTCGGCGCCGACGACAAAGTGGACCAAGGAGGTACATACCAAGGAGTCGAGAACAAGGTCATGATGATCTTGTTGCTAATTATTTTTCTGCAAATCCTATCTACACCGATGAGATGTTTCGTAGAAGGTTTCGAATGAATAAACCATTATTCCTGCGCATCGTTGAAACTCTTAGTAATTGGGATCCTTATTTTACTAGAAGAGTTGATGCAACTGGTAGAGAGGGACATTCACCCCTTCAGAAGTGTACTGCAGCAATCCGGATGCTAGCATATGGCTCGCCGGCCGACCAACTTGACGACGTCCTAAAAATTGCTGCAAGCACTTCTTTGGAGATTCTTGGAAAATTTGCTGTAGGTGTGATTGAATGTTTTGGTCAAGAGTACCTGCGCCCTCCTACAAGTGACGAACTAGAAAAAATTCTGCAAGAAAATGAGGCTCGTGGTTTTCCAGGAATGTTGGGAAGCATCGATTGTATGCATTGGGCATGGAAGAATTGTCCTAAAGGTTGGGCAGGCATGTTCACACGTGGTGACAAAGGTGTTCCTACTATGATTCTTGAAGCAGTAGCATCTCATAATCTTCGTATCTCGCATGCTTTCTTTGGTACCGCCGGGTCTCAGAATGACATCAATGTCCTAAACAAGTCACCATTGTTCATCAATATTCTAAAAGGGGAAGCTCCAAGGGTACAATACACCGTAAATGGAAAACAGTATGATATGGGCTACTATCTCGCTGATAAAATATATCCAGAATGGGCGGTCTTCTTGAAAACAATAACAGCCCCCCAGACCCGTGAAGACAAATTATTTGCATTGATGCAAGAAGGAGCAAGGAAGGATGTCGAATGCGCATTTGGCGTATTGCAATCCCGCTTTGATATTGTTCGTCGGCCAGCAAGGTTATGGAAGCGGGAGGATGTTATCAACATAATGCAAGCTTGTGTTATCCTTCATAATATGATAGTGGAGGATGAGAAGGAATTGGCTGGAGTTTCCTTGGATTTGAATGAGAATGCAAGTACGACGATTGTGCTCCCGCCTGAAGTGCATACAAGTGATAACCCCAATCCATGCTTCGCGGAGGTGCTTAGAAGGAATTCCGCTATCCAAGCACGGCCAACGTATAGACAACTCAGGGACGATCTTGTTGAACACATATGGCATCGCTATGGAAACAAAAAAAAATTAGATATGAATATTTCAGTCGTATTTGATTTATGGGGACGAAGATCTATGTTATATTTGATTGAAATATATAGTATAATATAATATATGTTTTACTTTGAAGAATTTATTTTCTATCCATTAGCAACGCAATAGTATATAGAAATACTATTCATGATTGATCATGGTTGCATGCAAACATTTAATGATTTGTTGACAGCCAAAACAGATAGCAGCTGTCTGTGGGTTGTACGAGCTGTCTATTTAGCCGTCTATGTTGTAAATTCCAAGAACTTAGAGACAGCAGCTGTCTCACTGTTGTACACCCTAAACCCTTAAAGTTCAATTAGACAATTAAATTCCAAGACCCATAATAATAGGTGGTAGTTACATAGCTAATAAAATCACTTTGAAAGTTGTGAGAGTTCCAACCAACTTATAAGATGGAATCTTGATGCAAGAAATTGGTTGAGAGATGGAAGGATACCACACGCGTGCGCTCGCTCGCTAAGCCGTGCCGCGACGTGCCTGGTAAATCGTGCACGCGACCACATATAACACCCAACGTATTTTCGCCGTCTACTGGTAGCACAAGCACGTATTTTCCGTCAGATGATGCAACAAGACTGCCAACACATCCGCCCTTGTGCTGCCATGGCCAACTCCAATGTTCTGGTATCCGCCTGTCTTTCATTTTCCTCGCTGGCACTCGACCACTGCATGCGTGGTGGCTGCTCTCACTGTCCATGACCATCCAACAGAGGTTGCACGGGTCTTCCACTTCTAGTCCTCTCTTGAATTGTTACTTTTTGTGTAGACAGCACGTCTCTACATAGTTTCCATGCAAAAAATCCTAATCTTTGGAGAATAAATTATTGTGAGAATAAAATATTCATATCGAGTCAAGCAAAGAAAACCAATCAGAATAAATTATTCATATCGAGTCAACCTATTTGGTTGGCAAGCAAACTTTATCACACATAGTAATAGTTTGTTAGCCACGCATGCATATGGTTGTCACCACCGGGTTGTTGTCACTAACGTAGCAATCTACTCAAGATGTCGTGTCATACCATGTCAAAACTCTAGGAACCTGGTGCCAAAACATTAAAAAATAAAAAGGAGGAAAGCAAGAGGTTGGAAAAGTTAGAGTTTGGAGATAAAAAGTAGATAAATATTTTTGACGATTGGGTTGGTTACCCAGACCCTTTATATTTATAGGGTGGGAGATCTTTTTCCGCAAGAAAATCCTGCTGTATCTCCAATTTGACCAAGACTGTAGGAACTGTCTCTGACTCGAACTGACCGGTCTGACCAGTCGGGGTCACCGGTCAAACCGGTGGGCACGCGCTGGATCGGTGCCGCTACCACTTTTAGACGTCAACGATATGTACAAAATAATTCTCACGCCTTGTCTAGGTCTTTAGGTGTGAATACGAACGCCATTCCAGCAACCGAAAGGCCAAGAACCGAGAGCGCCATCTTTTGATAGACATCAGGCCAGATGCTCTTGATTCGCCATCATCAACATCCATGCGACCAACACAGTAGATACCGTGACCCAAAACACTGCAAAGAGAACTCTGTTATTCTGCTCATCACCCCAACAAACACTTGTAAAATGGATGCACGGAAGTGAGATCTAATGTAACAACTCTGCTCACATGAATAAGTTAGATGCATGAAAATTAAAGGAATACCCTAATGAAGATCCTCAAGATTTTCCAGGTGCCCGGGCTGATCCGTTCTTGGTTGTGCTTGGAGCAGCGGCTGCTGCTGGGCGTCGATGCGGCACGCTTCCATCCAGCGGAACAGGAGGTCCTCGGCCGCCGCCTGCTGCCGGAGGTGGTGATTCGGGCCGCCGGTGACTGCCGGAAGCAAAGATTTGGAAGGGAAAGCCGGCATGAGCCATGGCGCGCGCGCGATCCGAGACCGTGAGCCGCAATATGAGTTTTTTTCACGGGATGCGGGAGATGTTTTATGTCTGACTCGGATCACTGGTCCATGGATCAGATCAGGTCCGAGATCCAGTCCAACAAAGTAGTAGTTGTAGCCGGACACGCCGGAACACATAAACTTTATCGCTTTGTGGTTTGTGTGTGGACTTGTGGGGAACAGGGAAATTCCCAGATCGTCCAGGAACATTCATTACCCTGACGAAGATTTTGCACAAGTTCCCGGCGGCATGGCTCGTCCTCTGGATCGTTGGTTGGTTCCGCGGACGCGGGACTGGGACATGCAGGCCTCCGCTCTCTGGGCTGACGAGAGCAAACGCACAGAGAAGGCCGGGATGAAGAGGCGAGCGTCATCATGGAGTTTGGGCGCGGCGGCCGGAGCCCGTCGTGGGCCGGCGGATAGATCCCCGTGAGACCTGCGTGAGATGAGGATCCGAGCGAGGCAAAATCTCCGGGCCCCGACACGACACTTCAGGTTCAACTGGAGTGTATCGGATAACAATTGTCGTATCACCATCGACCTCGCCCCGGGCCCTGAAACGACGCCGATTGCCACGCGGCTTCGGGTGACCGGGTGCATCGGCCTCTGCGAACCAAGACCGTCTCGCCCTCCGCTGCAACGCACTGGCTTGGTTGGCCATGGTACGAGGCTCCCCGCCACGAGCTGTGTTATGGGCCGGCCGTACCGAACATTGTGGCATAGCCCGCCCATATAAGCGGCTCCAAAGTTTAAAGTGATACAGCCAAGGCCCAGCTCTCTATCTGGGTCTCTGGACGAATTTGGATTGAAATTAAATGAAAGTAAGGGGCCGCTTCACATTTGGATCTTTTGGCATACCTTCCTCGCCTAGCCAGGCAAGGAGCGCAGCGTCTCATGTGTTTGGATAGTTTGACAGTTACCTCGATTTCTATGAAAGCAAGATTTTTTCTTGCTTGCCCGGGTGAGCTGGAATGGCTCTCCTCCGCTAGCAAGCCTTGCCTTGCTTGGTAAGGAGAGGCTAGGCTAGCCAGCAAGCAAACCAAGCGGCCCCTGGATCTCTGGCTTCCTCTCGCCTCGCCTCGCCAAGCAAGGCCAGCGGTTTGGTTCCCCGAAAAAAGCTTTGCCTTGCCAGCGCAGGGGAGCCAAATCCGCTCTCCTACGTGAGCAATGTTGGCGTCGCGCTCTGTGCCTTGCCCAGCGAGAAAACGACATCAAAATCACACGCAGATGGGGAACGGGACCTGCAGAATAAACTCTCGACGACAGAAGGAATAAAGAACATCCAAATCGGACGACGTCGGACAAACGGCGGAAGTCTAAATCTAACGTAGGTATGCCTTCAAATCGATTGGGGATTAAACATTGGAGGTGGATTTGACTTCACTTGGACGATCTGGAATGGCAAGAGATAAATTGGACAGGAAGGAACGGGATAGCAAGCTAGAGAACCAAACTCGATGGCCTTTCCTTGCTTTTGCCTCTCCTCGCCAGGCAAGACGAGGTTCTTACCAGGATCCAAGCACACCCTAAGTAGTACATTATGAATGTCTAGGATCGAATTTAAGCGTCCATGTGTTAAGTAGAAAGTGTTAGAATTATGTGCTATTCAGATTTTATTTGGAGAAAAAACACATAGACAAAATATGATGCAAGCATATAACACATGTCAACAAACAACATACTGATAAGAACAGTAATGCACAAGGAAGTTACCCAAAAATCCTGCGCAGAATGAAGTCGATTGCGTTGAAGTAGATCTCGCAGAAATACCAAGCGGTCGCGTGTAGACGTTGCTCAAAAACCTAATTGCCGCCCCGTGCAGAAGTTACGCGACAGTGGTTTTGGAGATCCCGCTTTCCTTCAAATCCAGTGCACGCCGAACTCAAAGGGTAACGAGGCGCAGCAGCAAGAGATTCAGCGCAGCGAGTGGTTAGGCGACAGCGTAACCTATCAACTAGGACGTCTCCTAGTATTATAGGCCTTCATAGTGCATCAATCCCCTCATCGAGCAGTAGAAACTGACGCACCTTATTGCTGTTTAAAATGGCAGTTTCAATCAGATTGAAGCGCGTAAAAAAAATAACTACACAAACAATAGCCTGCTGTACGGTTGTGATTTAAGTCACAAGTCACGTGATTTTTCACGCGAAAATGCGCGAGCTGCACATGCGTGTAGCAACAATCTCCTCTCTCTTATTTGCACCTATTTTGCATAGAGAGAAGACTCCCATATTTAAGTAAGGCAATCTCTCCTCGACTTAGCAATATGGGATTAAAGGTTGTGCATACTTTGGAATTTTTCAGATTGGACCATACATGGACCTAAATCCAGCAGAAAGCTACGCATGCATAATTTTTGTATATGAGAAAAATTAGCAGGCACATGCACGAACCTAGGAATTGTGAACGGACACAAACGCCATTCCAGCAACGGATAAACCTTATTTCCTGTCATTAGAGATGGCAACAGGAAATTTCCCGTCAAGGAATAGCTCCACAACCCATCAGGGATCCCCACCGCCAGCCTTCAACGGTGTCATCACCACCTCGACTTCCCCGTAGCCCCACCATCTCTATCGTTGGCCAAGGGGCTTCCCTGAAGCTCTTGGATTCGAAGACCATCGAAATGCCCAAATCCTAACCCCAAATGTCGTGCAGATTCTCGCTGGTCCGATTGCCGCGTCGACATGCTCCCACCAAGCTCTCAGCTGCTAGTAGGAGGGAACGAACGAATCCCATGCTGCCATCGAGCTTTGCCTCCATTCCTAGATATGGGAGATAGAAGGGAAGAAGAAGGAATGGATTTGCCCTTCGCGACAAAGAAAAAGAAGAAGAGGGAGATGGGGAATGGAAAACTGAGCGGAGAGAAAGGAAATGCTATGAGTTTATGAAAGCCGAAGGTATAAACGCACATGAAGCCTAACAAATTAGGGATAACATCATGCATGCGTTGCAAGGTAACGGTAAAGCTCGGAGTGAGTTCAAACCATGATTTACATTTATATGATACCGAAAGCACTCCTCACTCTCTCCCATGGTACTATTTAGTGAAATGAACCCTAACTTAATGTTAGGAAAAAAATTCGAAACCATATTGAAGTCGTAGAACAATAAGTATTTTGAAAGTAAATTAAAGAGGCAAAACGCAAACAAGCGCAAAAGAGGCTAAAACACAAACAAGTGCATTCACGCAATCACGCTCGATCGTTGTCGGCTGTGTGCCTGTGTCACTGACACAGCGCTGAAAGTCAGAGTGGCTTCGCCACTATCCACCACGTGCACGGGTGGTTGTGTCTCCGCGTGACACGAGACAGTTGCAGAGACACGGGGGGATCGAACGGCCCAGATTGCTGCGCAGGCCAAAGCACTTCGTCTCTCTAGTTCCACAACCACGCCCGGTTCTCGCACGGTTTCTCGCGACATTTATTTTCTCCTCAGCCCGCACGGTCACTCACACTGTCACAGAGCTCGAAGAGGAATTTGCGTATTTTGCATTAAACCCCAACAAATATCACATACGACACAATACCCTCAGAGCGTTCAGTACGAGGGCTCATACGGGATTCTGCAGGATTATAGGGGTAGGATCACGAAACGTGTTGCACTTGTCTTCGACTTGCGGAGCTCCTCCCAAGCCCAAGTCGCTGCTGCGAACGCGAGTGAGTCCACAGACTGCCAGGTCCCCAAAAAGATCCCCATTTTTTTCTCTCCCAATTCGACCTCAGTTTCGAACAGCTCGATTCCTCGCGCCCGACTCCTCAGATCCCGCCACCCCGCGCCAATTCCATGCGGTTCTAGGGTTCCCGCCCTGGACTCGCGTGGAGAGGAGATCCATCCCCACCAGGCTCGAGTTCCTCTTTTGCTGGTAAGGAAACCCTAGCTTGCTTTGGGGTGGGTTGCTTGTTTTCTGCTGCAAAAGTCTCTTCTTTGCTGATGGGAACCCTAGAATCCGAACCTTTCTTCCTCCCCTTTCCTTCCAATTTGTGTTGGATACTAACAACGGTTGGTTTTTCGAAATTTCTAGGGTTCTGCGTAAGGAGGGGAGGCGGAAATGTTCTACTCGCAGTTCATCTTGGCCAAGAAGGGCCCCCTCGGGACAATATGGATTGCCGCGCACTTGGAGCGGAAGCTGCGAAAGAATCAGGTCGCGGACACGGACATTGGCGTCTCCGTAGGTTGGTGGCCTTGCCTGCTGTTTCAACGATTTCAATCTAGGGTTTGCACTCTGCTGTTAAGTCTGCACATACTATGACCTGACCTGTAGTATTGTACAGTTCTGCTTTGCTGTTGCTCGTTAGTGCTGTAGCTCCACAACAGAACAAAAATGCTAACTTTGGCTGTTGGCTCCACAAGTGCCGCAACAAAAATGCTAACTTTGGCTGTTGGCTCCACAAGTACCGCAACAAAAATGCTAACTTTAGCCCATTTATGGGTTTTCTGTATTTATCCCCTCACCTATAGCTTCTGCACCACTACCTCTCTGTCTGAATCATCATGTTTACATGGCTGGAGTTGTTAGTAGTTTTTTTAGCCCTTTATGTGTTTAGGGCTCAGTAGATTCTAGTTGCTGCTATTGGAGGCATAAAAAGGGTAATTTTTTTTGAGCTGTCTCTTCTTGTTGTTTACTTTGTGCTGCTTCATGAACATTGTGGTAGAAAATCACTGCTCGGTAGATTTGGCAAGATATTTATCGCGGTGCATTTAACAGTTTCCATATCACAGTTTTATGGCCTGCTAAGGCGGTTTTATTGCCAGCTAGGGTTAAATAACACCAACGGCTCTTTTGCTCAGTTATGTTGGTTGTAGCTGCTCTCTAGGATACTAAGTCTAAAAATTTACTAGCTTTTTGCATTACAACAGAAAATTGGCCTAAAACTGAAATTTAAAGATCACCGTATTGGGAGTAGTTTTCAGGTAAAGCTTATTAGAACAATATAGAATTCTTGCATCCGCTGTTGTGCCCATGACACGTGGGAAATAACTCATCATTCTAGCTTGACTACTGTGACCTTTTTACCTATGGATAATAGTGCATCATTCTAACTATACTACCGTGTGACATATTTTTATTTTTCTTTGCATATGGTTTTCAGTTTGTCCCTTCCATATTGGGAGAGGGAGTTTTTAGTTCTTAATGCTTTTATACATACTCAAGCAGCTTTAGTCTTGGTTACTCTGGATCTGGAGAAACCCAGATCTGTTATCTGTACACTAGTGTAGCCTGACAATCACAACTGCAACATTTTTTTAGGATCACTTTCTATCCCTATAAATATGAAGGCTTTATCTGTTGTGGTCTTATTTTTTGTGATCATGATTGGGTTTCCCATCTTCTTTTCTCGTTGCACATGTGAGAATGCTTATGACCTAATATGATCACTTTTGATTGCGTCAATCGGTGCATCAAGCCTATCCATATATTTCACCAGAAAGAACTGTATGTACAACATGAACAAAGGATGCAGCTGCTCTTATGATAATGTGGGCTACGATCCAGCCCTCTAAATCGATAATGCCTGGGTAGCATGAGGGTTTGAGTTACTAGAGTATTTCTTGTTAACAAATTAGCATACACGGGCAGGGGGCACAGTGGTAGCAGAGAAATGAACATTTGTTGCATTTTAAGAAATGGAAATGAAGAACACATTGAATTAATATTTATATATAATCAACAGTCTATTATGTTGTATGCTGTCATACCGGAAAGTTTTCTTTACTGCATACTCAATATTTAAAACCCTTGGTATGTTACACTTTTTTCTTTAACGAGCCAGTAGAGCATATTTTACCTTACAAGGCTGCCAGCCTCTCTGGGCAAATCTTCCATAGTACAGCTGACACGGCAGTGTGTAGAATTTAATGCTAGTATCGGTGTATAGCCTAACAATTCTGCACTGTACATTTTCTAGGATTCCGGTTTTGAAAATTGACAGCTACTATTCCTGCAGATTCAATCATATTCCCTGATGTTCCAATTGCACTTCGGTTATCAAGTCATCTTATGTTAGGCGTGGTTAGAATCTATTCTCGGAAGGTGAACTACCTATTCCACGACTGCAGTGAAGCTTTGCTGAAGATAAAACAAGCTTTCAGGTCCACTGCTGTTGATCTACCCCCTGAGGAGTCAACTGCTCCTTATCATTCTATAACACTGCCTGAGACATTTCATCTTGATGATTTTGAACTGCCAGAAGCTGCGTTTCAAGGGTAAAACTGTGTCATCTGTTTTGATATGTTCACTGTTTAATAATGCTTTTGTCAGTTTTCTGAACACTTCCCACTATGATCCAGTGACACTGATCATCATGTGAGCACAAAAGAACAGATCACTTTGCAAGACAACCCAGAGAAAACAGGGTATTCAACATCCCAGTTTGGCCTAGATGGTTGGTCCTGACTCTGTCCACATCTTGTCTGGATTCATTTCTTATATAGCATTTTGATCATGTAAAGCATTTAAATGTGCAGAAAGATTTGGTGATGGCAGTTCTTCACATATTGGCTTGGACTTGGAGGAGGTACGTATTTTTCTTTTCTCCATTTTTTGTTCCTGAGAGTTTTCGTGCATGTTAAGTGCTGAATGCATGTTGGTACTCTGGTCCATCTTACAGTAGACTTAGCAGTTTATTTTAAGTTGAGGTTTTGGTGGTTTTTGTTTGTTGCAGATTAGAATAAACGAATAAGGCACAATCTGTCTTGATAGTGTTATTAATCTCTTATATTTTGATAAAAGAGCAGCCTGACTCTATGGTACCAGCATTGATACTTCCTCTTTAAGAGCTGATTATATTTATTTGTTATCAGGAACTAATGCTGAACAAGGATCACTCAATTCATCTTGAGTCTGATGATGGGTAAGATTGCCTCCTTCATTATAATCTCATGTGATTTATGTTTTTTTCTTTTCAAAGATCTGTGTCCTTTTTCACATCCAAAGTTTTGATATTTGTGGTTTTCCAGGATCGGTTATAAGTTTCCTTATGCTGCAACAGTAGGATTGTAAAGTTTAATGATATTGTCAGAGACCAGTTATCTCTGTGTATAGCTACTTGTATTTTGAAATACCATTTGTCATGACATTTCAAATTTGGTGACGTTGCATTGTTGCCCTTTTAATCATATTTCGCTCGAGTTACACTGCTTATATCTTTCTTCGTTTGCCTCTCCCCAGCATTATCATTCAAGGTCGACCATCAGTTCCTTCTACCGATATGGACATTGATGATAACCAAAGTAAAGACGAAACAGCTGAAAGATGCAACAACATGGATGATGGGCCTTCTAGTCAAGGAAAGCTAAGTCCACTGAATGCAGATGATCTAGGAGGAAACAGTATTCCTAACTGGACTGGTTACAATGCACAGACACCAGATTTGAATGATATGCTATTGCATAATGAAGGTATTGCAGGACCATCAGCTTCATACTATCAACCCAGCCCCTTCCCTTGTGATGAACCTGCATCACCAGAGTTTATTAGTGCTCAGGCCCCAGCTACACCTGGTTTAATTGGAGAAACAGTTCCTTCCAGAGTCCATGAAAGTCCTGTTCTGAGTCCACAGAGAAAAGCTTCACCATCAAGCAATGATGAAACCGTGAAGGCCAGCACTCCCGCTGCTCCAGGCTCAGATTCTCTCCATTCAGCCACAGCAAATGCCACTGATGTTGTGGGTGCTGAGGCTACTGAACTTGGATTGGCAAAGCCTGTGCAAGTTGAGTCTTCTGCTGTTGTGCAGGATGATGTTGTATTGATGCAACAAGGCACAAGTGAGGATTTGCCATCCCATGCTCAAACATCAAACCTGGAAGCTGCTGGTGATAAGTTGATCTGTCCTGATGACATAGCTGCATCTGGTGAAACTGTAACTGTTAATGCAACCATTGAGGATCTACCTTTGGCTGTAAATGGTTCTGAGCTATGCGTTGATGGTTCTACTGAGCCATCTGTGATGGAGAACCCAGCACAAATTGACGGGCTATTGGTTGATGCACAAGGTAATCAGTTGACATCCATTTGTTGTTTTTTATTTTCCCCATGCCATGATCACTAACAGAGCTGGAGTACCATTTTTGTCTAGAGAATAATGTGCATGTAACTAATGCGATTGTGCGAAGTGCAGATTTTCAACATGAAGTCCAGGCAGTTCAACAAGAAGTGGCATCTAATGATAGACCAAATGAACTAACTTCAGAATTTGCTGAGCCTGAGAAAATGCTGTCAGCTCCAGATGCTGAATTCAATGATGCAAATGACTTGGGGCAGATAACTGCAGAAAAAGGAACAACTGAATCTGATGGAAGTAACAAAATAGGCAGTCTTACTAGCAGAAAAAGACACCTGGAAGATAGCTTACCAGCTCTAGAGAGTGAGACTACTGAAAGGTTGTCTAGTCGACCACGTGGTAAAAGATCTGCTGATTTTGTTCCTGATGATGATGATTTACTGGCATCTATTTTAGGTATGCATGACTTGTCCACTGCATTTCTGTTGCCTAGATTTTCTGCATTTACCTAATCACTTAACCTTGCATTAGTTGGTCGAAGGACCTCTGGATTGGCGCTTGGTTCAACACCACTACCCCCAAGGGCATCATCTCTGAAACGCCCGAGGTTGGGATCGAAGGCGGGTACACTCAAGAGAAAAGTGCAAATAGATGATGCCATGGTTCTACATGCTGAGTATGTATATCTATGACCATCAAATGAGCTTCTTGTTGAGAACAAGTTACTGCTTATTTTTCGTTACTGCCTCTTTATCCTGACCAGATATGAAATTCCTATCTCTTTAGTCCCTGGACTTGGTTCTTGTCATATGTGATCATATTTCCAACCTAAAACTTTTCACTGTCAAAACATGGCTTTTACTTGTGCAGAACTGTTGTCCATCTTTGATGTTTTCACTTTTTAAGTTTTTTACATTATCACATGTTATTCTTGTGCTCTTTTTGTACAGTTGCAACAATCTTGCTTGTAGAAGCTGTTGTCTTACTCATGCTACGGAAGAGTATATTCGGTTTGCTTGAAATTTTGGTCTTGGATATTTCTTTGGTCCTACATTCCACTGTTTGGTTACATTTTCCGTATGCACATGCTGAATGTGTCTCCACAAATCCAATTATAGATTATTTTCCAAATTAACTTGTAACTTGAGCTGACTTGCTGACCGTCGCTTTACTTTTCCAGTACTATACGACAACAGTTGATCAATACTGAGGATATACGGCGCATTCGTAAAAAGGCTCCATGTACTCGTTCTGAAATATGGATTATTGAGAAAGGTTCACTGGAAGATGATATATTCCACGAGCCCATATTTTCCTGTAAGTTTCTTGCGATGTCTTTGATTTTCAATTTCCTTTTCCGTATGGCATGATGAATTGAAGTAGGAAAAGATGGAAGCATCTTTAGAGATGAATTAGCTTTGAAGTCTGACAAAGATTATTATTTAGTTCCGATCACTAAAACCATACCTTTGGTTGTGTGTTTTTTTGTATCTCTACTAGGCCTATCTGAGGAGCTAAACAACTTACACAATCGGACATATGGGACTATTGTACACCCCACTGTTCAGAACATGGAACTACAAGGTCAGCTAGACATGTCTGAAACAGCTGCAGAAGATGGCAACATTGTTGGGACCTCTGGTGCTGCTACTACTGGTGACCCACTCCACATGCCAGATATATTTCATTCAGATGCTGTGCTGCCAAATGCAAATGATGCAGATGGTGCCACAGCTGCTTTTGGTTTGCAAATACCTCCTGACAACCAGGTTAACGGTGTATCTAATGATTTTGTTGCCGACACTGTGTTTCAAGGGGTAGCTGAACCTTTAATTGATAATGAGAAAGAAGTGGCAGTTGCTGACAGAGAGCATGCTCAAGTTGATACGCTGGATAATGACCGTCTTCAAGATGTTCCATCTGATTTGCAGAGGAGTACTGATGCAAACGGTTCACGCCCAGATGTGGCTCTAGATAGCTCTTCTGGCCAAACTTATGCTCAAGCAGCGGATGACATGACACAGGAGTTTAATCATTTTGTTCATAGTGATGCTAATGTTTTTGAGAACAATGAGGTTCCTACTTCTGAGATTACTGGGGTAGAATATAATCAAGAGGCCTCTGGTTTTCTTCAACCAACAGAGGATGAAAATGCTGTGTCTGCTATGGGAGATAATTCTGGCTTCCAAGAAAACAACATGGATTCTCTTATGGATCTGGATATGGTGAATGACTTTGGACTAAAGGACTGCAATGTGAGTCCATTTATATAACACCCCCCTTCTAAATACTTTGCGAATCTGTTAATTTCTTTTCTTACTACGACTTACTTTTCCTGGTGGCCTCGTTCCAATATCTTGCTGTAGAAGTACTTGCACTTTTTTGTTTAGTTGTTTTTACGAATAACTGGTTTCCTGTTTGGTTTACAGGATTTTGGAAGCGCAATTCATGGTGTTGATACAGGTAATTTTTCTATTCTGATTAAAGCATGGTGTAGTGCATGGAGATTCCATATCCGCAGACCTAGGACCTTTATTTTTCTTTTTTCTACTTTTTGGTGGGGGCTTCACTTAGACTCAGAATTCAATCTCTAGCTTATTGTAATATGGGAAGTATTTTCCCAACCATGCCTGTGCTAGTCTTTGTTGGGCTTGTGCTGTGACAGACCTAGTAAATTTTTTGTCTCATTGTTTGACCTTGTGTTGTTCCAGATTTTCTGAACTATGATGATGATGGGGACTTTGATGACGCAAATAATGACGAGCCAAATCCTGATGAATTCCAGTCTCTTGACAACAGTGGCTGGTCTTCTCGCACCAGGTACAGTTGAGCTAATTGTTATTTCCTTTGGACTTCAACGTTCAGTGCCTTGTTCAACATTTTCATGGTTTGTATATGGCTGTGCAGGGGTGTTGCAAGATATCTCAAGACTTTATTCGATGAAGAATCTGGTCTTGGGAGAAAGAGTGTCGCCATCGATCATCTTGTACGTGGAAAGACTCGGAAGGAAGCATCAAGAATGTTCTTTGAGACCTTGGTATGCCAATTATACCCCCACCCCCTATTCCACAGCTACCTGCTGAGCCTTCCCTGTGTCCATTGGTACTGATTTGCTCTATGTTACATCTGACAGGTCCTGACGACGAAGGACTACATCAGCGTGGATCAACCAAACCCCTTCGATTTTGTGAGCATAAAGCCAGGACCAAAGCTCCTGAAGTCAGAATTCTAGCTTATCAAAGTCAGCTTAGCCTGGCACGATACATACATCTCACCATGTCCATCACACCACCAACAACATTGCAGATGCCCCCACGCAGCCTTGTGACCCCTCAGAATCCATTTTTGTTTGTCGTTAAGTTTATCCTCCCCACTGTAGCATTCTCCCGCGCTGATCCGTTGTTGCTAGGGTTTCAGTAGGATCGATGCCGTGTTGTACCGTTGGCTATTCTTTGTATATATGGCTTTAGCGGCTCCTGTAAAGTCTGCCATGTAATCTGATAGCATCGGCGCCCTCCTAAGTTATTGCATATTGTTTTCGCTTGGTTAAGCCTGTAGGAATTGTATACCTTACAACCTGAGATGATGATGATGATGATGATGTACCTGTTGATTATGTCAGGATTGATTCCCAACCCCCTGTTTTACAGTAATTTCCAATTGACCGTTCTTGTGAACTCTTTTTTTTCCCTGCTGGATCTGGAGTTGTACATCAAAGGGCTCGAATTTCATTCCTCTGTTCAGGACAACCACTATAATCAACTGGAAGCAAGTTGCGATGTTCATTTGATAAAAGGTCCTTGTAAAGCGACTTTCGACCCGTATCTGTCGTAACAAAAGCGGCTGGTAGCTGGGTATGTTTTCATTACAACAAGATGGGGGTCCAAAAAAAGAAATCGAGCAACACGAAAAAATGGGGGCCGGGGGGGGGGGGGGGGG